>NC_087508.1:99665-141626 GCF_036417665.1 Passer domesticus | reverse complement strand
TTTCTCTGTTTTTTTTCCTTTTTTTCCTGTTTTTTTCCTCTTTTTTTTCTGTTTTTTTTCCTTTTTTTCCCTGTTTTTTTTTCCTTTTTTTTTTTCCTGTTTTTTTTTCCTTTTTTTTCCTGGTTTTTTTTCCTTTTTTTTTCTGCTTTTTTTCTTTGTTTTTTCCTGTTTTTTTTTTCCTTTTCTTTCCTGTTTTTTTTTCCTTTTTTTTTTCCTGTTTTTTTTGCTTTTTTTTTTCTGTTTTTTCCCCCTTTTTTTCCTTTTTTTTCCCCATTTTTTTTGGCATTTTCCGTGATTTTTCCCCCCCCCCGCCCCCATTTTGGGTGGGGGTCTCTCCCTTGCCCCCCCCAGGTGGTGCTGAACTGACCCCTGGGCCGGGGGGCTTGGGGGGGGGGTCATTTGGGGGGCTGGGGGGGCACCTGGAGGGCTTGGGGGGCATTTGGGGGGGGCACTTGGGGGTATTTGGGGGGTACCTGGGGGGGCTTGGGGGTCACTGGAGGTCTGGGGGTGTCTCCCCTTTTTTTTCTATTTTTTTTCCTTTTTTTTCCTGTTTTCCCCCCTTTTTTTCCCTTTTTTTTCCCCGTTTTTTTGGCGTTTTCCGTGATTTTCCCCCCCCCCCGCCCCCATTTTGGGTGGGGGTCTCTCCCTTGCCCCCCCCCAGGTGGTGCTGAACTGCCCCCTGGGCCGGGGGGCTGCGCTACAGCCAGGCCACCCCCCCAGTTCCCACCAGTGGCGCGAGGGCCGGCGGGGTCTGGGGGCTCAGCTTCGCCGCCCCCCCCCCGAGGCCCGCCCGCTTCGGCGCCGCCGTGCAGGGGGCGCTTGCAGGCGCTCGAGCAGGGTCAGCGGGGGGCTTCGGGGGGCTTTGGGGGGGTCCCCAAATCCTGTGTGACACCCCCCAGACCCCCTGAGTCCTGTGTGACCCCCCCCCGTGTCACCCCCAGACCCCTCCCCACACGTCACCGTGTCCCCCCTGCAGGGGGGCGCTGCAGGCGCTCGAGCAGGGTCAGCGGGGGGGGCTTCGGGGGGATTTGGGGGGGCTTCGGGGGGTCCCCGATTCCCCTGTGACACCCCCCAGACCCATTGGGACCCCCCTGAGTCCTGTGTGACCCCCCCCGTGTCACCCCCAGACCCCTCCCCACGTCACCGTGTCCCCCTGCAGGGGGCGCTGCAGGCGCTCAAGCACGGTCAGCCCCCGGGGGGCTTCGGGGGGGCTTTGGGGGGGTCCCCAAATCCTGTGTGACACCCCCCAGACCCATTATGTCACCCCGAGTCCGTGTGACACCCCCAGACCCCTCCCCGTGCAGGGGGCGCTGCAGGCGCTCGAGCAGGGTCAGCCCCCCGGGGGGCTTCGGGGGGCTTTGGGGGGGGATTTGGGGGGTCCCCGAGTCCCCTGTGACACCCCCAGACCCTCCCCGAGTCGCCTCGGTGTGTCCGCCAAATCCCCCCCAAAATCAGCCCCAAAATCCCCCCCAAATTCAGCCGTAAGTCCCCCCAAATCCATCCCCCAAATCCCCCCAAATTCAGCCGTAAGTCCCCCCAAAGTCAGCCCCAAAATCCCCCCAAATTCAGCTGTAAATGCCCCCAAAATCGGTTCCCAAATCCCCCCAAATTCAGCCGTAAATGCCCCCAAAATCCATCCCCAGAAGCCCCCCAAGATCAGCCCCCAAATCCCCCCAGATCAGCGTCCCCCCCCAGTGTCCCCATTGTCCCCAAATGTCCCCAAATTGCAAATCCCCCCCAATCCCCCCCAATGTCCCCAAATCCCCCCAAATGTCCCCGATCTCCCCCCGTTGTCCCCACTGTCCCCAAATCCCCCAATGTCCCCCACAATGTCCCCCATTGTCCCCCAATCTCCCAGTGTCCCCAAATCCCCCCAAATGTCCCCAATGTCCCTCAATGTCCCCAAATCCTGAACGCCCCCCCAACGTCCCCAATGCCCCCCCCAATGTCCCCAAATGTCCCCAATGTCCAAATTGTCCCCAATGTCCCCAAATCCCCCCAAATGTCCCCCAAATCCCCAAATGTCCCCATTGTCCCCCCAATGTCCCCCACCCCACAATGTCCCCAAATCCCCCGATGCCCCCAATGTCCCCAAATCCCCCAATGTCCCCAAATCCCCCCCAAATGTCCCCCGTCCCCCCAGGCACGCCCCTGCTCTGGCCGGACCCCGATGGCTCCGCCCCCCCCGAGCAGCCGGACAGGTGAGGGGGGACCCCAAAATCTGGGGAGGGGGGGCCCCAAAATTTGGGAGGGAGGAACCCCGGATTTTCAGAGGGAACCCCAAAATTTTGGGGAGGAGAACCCCAGATTTCGAGGGAGAACCCCAATTTTTAGGGGTGGAGCCCCCAAATTTTTGGAGGGGGCCCCAAAATCTGGGGAGGGGGGAGAACCCCAAAATTTCGGGGTGGAACCCCCAAGTTTTTGGGGACAACCCCAATTTTGGGAAGGGGAGAACCCCAATTTTTTGGGATGGGAATGCCGAATTTTTTGGGGGGGGACTCTAAAACTGGGAGGGGAGGAAACCCCAAATTTCGGGGAGCGGGAACCCCAAATTTTCAGAGGGGAACCCCAAATTTTTTGGGGGGAAACATCAAAATTGGGAGGGGGAAAACCCCGAATTTTGAGGGAAAACCTCAAGGTTTTTTTTGGGAAAAAAACCACCAAAATTTCAAGGAGGGGGACCCCCAAATTTTGGGGGGGAAACCCCAACTTTTGGGAAGGAGGAACCCCAATTTTTTTTTGGGGGGGAACCCCGAATTTTAGGGGAAAACCCCCAGGGGTTTTTTGGGGGAAAAAACCATAATTTTTTTGAGGGGGGAACCTAAATTTTGGGGTAGGAACCCCAAATTTTTGGGGGGAAAACCCCAAATTTTTCGGGAGGGAACCACAAAACTGGGAAGGGGGGGGACCCCCAAATATTTGGGGGAACTCCATTTTTTGAGGAAAACCCCCAAATTTTTTGGGGAAAACCCCAAATATTTTTGGGAAAAAAAACCCCCAAATTTTTGGGGGGGTGAAACCCCTCGATTTTGGGGTCAGAACCCCGAATTTGGGGGTGCTGACCCCTCCCCTCCCCCCAGGCCGGCCACGGACGAATCCGAGCGGCGCGGGACAGGTGAGGGGGGCGGGGCTTCCGCCCTGGCCCCGCCCCCTCCTTCAAACCCCTCCCCCCTCCCCAAATTTTGTAATTTTTAAATTTTTTTTTTTAATTTCCCCCCCCCCAGGACCCCCGGCCGCGCCCCCGCCCCCCTCCCCCCGGCCCTCCCCCCCCCCCGGGGCCCCCTCCCCCCCCCGCGCCCCCCTCCCCCCCCCCCGGGGGTCCCCCCGGCCCCGCCCCTGCCGGGGGGGGGGAGGGGCGGCCGGGGGTGGGGGGAGGGGCGGCCGGGGGGTGGGGGAGGGGCGGCCGGGGGGGTCTCGGGGCTCGCGGCCGCCATCGCGGGGGGCCCGGCTCAGGAAGGTGGGCAAGGTGAGCGGTTGGTTAATTAATTAATTAGCCAATTAATTGGGTTAATTAAGGCTTTATTAGAGAATAAGTATAGTAAAAATTAAATTAAATTAGTTAAGTTAGTTAAAATAATTAAATTAATCAAGCTGATAGCGCGGGGACGTCCCTCAAGGCGAGTCCAGGGGGATAATGAGTGAAATTAATTAATGAGTTATTAAGTTAATTAACAATTAGTAATTAATTATCTATTAATGGTTAATATTTATTTTCTAGAATAATTATTATTTATTATTATAAACCAGTTATTTTTAATGATTATTATTAATTGAATAGCTAATTACTATTTATATATTAATAATTAGTAATTAGTTATATATTAATGATTCATTTTATTTATTAGTGATTATTATTTATTTTTAATGTATTATGTATTATGTATTAATGATTATTAGCAAGGTAATTTATTAATGCTTATTAATTACTGACTAATGATTATTAATTATTTATTACTGGTTATTAGTTAATTTTTTATTTAGCAATACTTGTTACTGATGTATTAATGATTATTAACAGGTTATTAATGACTATTAATTATTGATTAATGATAATTAGTTATTACTGATAATTAATTATTTATTAATAATTATTACTAATGTATTAATGACTATAGACAGGTTATTTATTAATGATTGTTAATTAATTGAATACCTAATTGTTATTTATTTATAAATAATTAATAATTATCTATGACTGAATAATTTTACTTATTAATAATTATTATTACTGACGTGCTAATGATTATTAGCAGGATATTTATCAATGATTAGTAATTGATCATTAGTTAATAATCATTAATCAGTTATTAGTTATTAATGCATTGGTTTCTCCCCTCCCCCCGCAGGAGGAGCCCCCCGGGCGGGGGCGGGGCGGGCCGCTGCCCCTCCCCCCCAGGGGGGGGCTGATGGAGGAGATGAGCGCCATGCTGGCCCGCAGGTGGGGGAGGGGCCGCGCTGCGGGTGGGGGAGGGGCCCCGGCCCCCCCTCCCCCTCCCCCCCCGCTGACCCCCGCCCCCTTTCCCCCTCCCCCCACCAGGAGAAAAGCCGCGGAGGCGCCCAAAAAGGGACGATGACGTCACCACCGTCAGTACCCGCGCTGGGGGGGGGGTTGGGGGGGGTCTCCCCCTCCCCTCCCCTCCCCCTCTCCCCAACCCCTCCCCCCCTTTCCCGCGCAGGAGGAGGCGGAGCCCGGCGCGCGGAGGGCGGGGCCGGCGGCGGGTGAGCGCGCGGACTGCAACTCCCGGCATGCACCGCGGCGGGGCCGCGCGGGGGCGGGCGCGGGGCGGGCGCGCGGGGCACGCCGGGAGTTGTAGTCCGCGCGCCGGACCCGCCGGGTTCCGGGGGGGTTTCTTTAATTTGAGGAGGGGGGATTGCTGCGGTGGGGGAGGGGCTCTCTGGGGAGGGGGCTCGGGGGGCCCGGCGGGCAGGCTCCACCCCCCGATTTCCCCGCAGAGCCCCGCGCGGGCGCCCGTGGAGAAATCCAGCGCCACCTTGCCCAGGTGAGGTTGGGGGGAGGGGGCGGGGGCTTCATTTGGGGAGGGGGCTCCAAAGTGATGATTCCCCTCCCCCCCCCACCCCTCAGGGTGAAGTCGGCCGCCCCTCCCCCCGAGCCCCACGGCGAGCTGGACCTGGAGCGCTTCAAACTGGTACCAGTTTGGGGGGGGGGGGGGGAGGGGGGGGCCGGGGGGTGGGGGGAGGGGTCCCGGGCTGCGCCCCCCCCCCCCGCCTGAGCCCCCCTCCCCCCACCCCAGGAGCTGCTGGAGGGAGGTGCGGCGGGAGCTGAGGAAGATGAAGGAGGAGCTGCTGGAAGGTGGGGGAGGGGCTGCGGGGTGGGGGGAGGGGGACAGAACGTCCCCCCCCCTTTCCCCCCCCCGCGCCCCTCCCCCAACGCTGTTTGTCTCCCCTCCCCCCCCCAGCCGTGCTCGCGGAGCTGCGGAAGCTGAAGGGGGCCCTGACCCCTCCCCCCACCCGCACGGATCTGGGGAGGGGGGAGGGGTGAGGTCGCAAGCCCCGCCCCCCGCCCCTCCCCCCACACCGCTGCACCCCCCCCCCCCAGGCTGTGCCTTGCTGAGAGGGGGGGAGGGGCTTCCCCCCGAGCCCCTCCCCCACACTGTGCCCCTCCCCCCCACCGCCATTTCTACACGTGGGGCGGGGGAGGGGAGGAAAGGGGGAGCCCCTCCCCCCCTTCTCCCCGTCCTCCCCCTCCCCCACCCCACCCCGAGTGTTTTTTAAGCCACTTTTGGTTTTTTTTCACAGTTTTTGTTATTTTGGAGGGGTTCCCCTCCCCAGCACAAATAAACGGTTTTTTTCTACAGAAAATTTAAAAAAAATTTAAATTTTGGTGGTTTTTTGGGGGGGTGGGCGGGGCTTGGGTGACCACGCCCCCTGCCGCAGAGAAAGCCCCGCCCACTTCACACAGCCCCACCAATCACCGCGCTCCTGCTCCTCCGGCCACACCCAGACAGGCCACGCCCCCCCTCCTCCCTTAGCCCCGCCCCTTCAAGGCACGGCGTCCAATCACAGCAAGGCTTTAATGCGCGGGGGCGTGGCCTGGCGCGACGGGGGCGGGGGCCAGCCCCGGTGTGGGCGTGGTCAGCACCATTCACAGCTTCGGTGGGGGCGTGGCCTGAGCTTCCCTGGGCGTGTCCCACCCCATTTTGGGCGTGTCCCTGGGCGTGTCCCTTAGTGTAACCCTGGGCGTGTCCCTGGGCGTGTCCCACCCCCATTTTGGGCGTGTCCCACCCCACCCTGGGCGTGTCCTGAAGATCCCTGGGCGTGTCCTCCTCCATTTTGGGGCATGTCCTCCATTTTGGGCGAGTCCCTCCCCCACTTTGGGCGTGTCCATTTCCATTTTGGGCGTGTCCCTCCCCACTTTGGGCGTGTCCTCCTCCATTTTGGGCGTATCCTCCATTTTGGGTGTGTCCTGAGTTTCCCTGGGCGTGTCCCTCCCCACCCTGGGCGTGTCCCGCCCCACCCTGGGCGTGTCCAGCCCCACCCTGGGCGTGTCCCCGCCCCACCCATCCCACTCCCCCGCCCCGCCCTGGGCGTGTCCATTCCCATTTTTGGGCGTGTCCCTCCCCACCCTGGGCGGTGTCCCGCCCCACCCTGGGCGTGTCCAGCCCCCACCCTGGGCGTGTCCCGCCCCACCCATCCCACTCCCCGCCCCGCCCTGGGCGTGTCCATTCCCATTTTGGGCGTGTCCCTCCCCACCCTGGGCGTGTCCCTCGCGGCCCCGCCCCCGGAGCCGCTCCAGCTCCGCCTCCAGCCGTTCCAGCCCCGCCCGGAGCTCGGCCAGGGCGCGCTCCAGCTGCTCCTCGCGCCGCCGGCCCTGCCCCGCCTGCCGCAGGTACTCCAGGTAGAGGCAGAGCCCCCCGACGCCGAAGACCAGCGCCTCGCCCAGCAGCTCGGCGCCCAGCTCGGCCCGCCGCCTCCTCGTTCAGGGGCTTCACCTGCGCCCCCCGGAAGCCCAGCAGGCGCATCTTGGTGCGCATCTCCACCCAGTGGTAAACTGAGGCACGGGGAAAGACATGGGGGGGTTAATGTCAGGGATTCAGCTCAAAATTCAGCCATAAATTCCCCAAAAATTCAGCTAAAAATTCCCCCAAATTCAGCCATAAATTCCCCCCAGTCCAACCCCAGCAGGCGCATCTTGGTGCGCATCTCCACCCAGTGGTAAACTGAGGCACGGGGGAGAGAGAGGGGATTTGTGTCAGGGATTTATCCCAAAATCCTGTCATAAATTACCCCCTAATCCAGCCATAAAGTCCCTAAAATTCAGCTAAAAATTCCTCAAAACTGAGCCACAAATTCCCCCAAAGTCCAGCTAAACATTCCCCAAAATCCAGCCACAGATCCTCCCCAAAATCCTGCCAAAAATCCCTCAAGTCCAGCCAAAAAATTCCCCAAAATCCAGCCATAAATTCTGCCCAAATGCAGCCATAAATTCCTCCAAATTCAGCCCTAAATTCCCCAAAATTCAGCCGTAAATTCCCCAAAAATTCAGCTAAAAATTCCCCAAAATTCAGCCACAAATTCAGCCATAAATTGTGCCCAAATCCAGCTAAAAATTCCCCAAAAATTCAGCTAAAAATTCCCCCAAATTCAGCCATAAATTCCCCCCAATCCAATCCCAGCAGGGCGCATCTTGGTGCGCATCTCCACCCAGTGGTAAACTGAGGCACGGGGGAGAGAGCGGGGAAATAATGTCACGGATTCAGCTCAAAATTCAGCCATGAAATCCAGCCAAAAATTCCGTAAATTCACCCCAAACCAACCCCAGCAGGCACATCTTGGTGCGCATCTGCACCCAGTGGTAAACTGAGGCACGGGGGAGAGATGGAGGGGATTTGTGTCAGGTTTCATCTCAAAATTCAGCCATAAATTCCCCAAAAATTCAGCTAAAAATTCCCCCAAATTCAGCCATAAATCCTCCCCAAATACAGCTAAAAATTCCCCAAAATTGAGCCATAAATTCCCCCAAAATCCAGCTAAACATTCACCAAAATCCAGCCATGAATTCCCCCCAAACCAACCCCAGATCCTCCCCAAAATCCTGCCACAAATCCTCCCAAATTCAGCCAAAAATTCCGCAAAACTCAGCCCTAAATCTTCCCCAAATCCAGCTAAAAATTCCCCAAAATTCAGCCATAAATCCTCCCCAAATCCAGCCATAAATTCCATAAATTCCCCCCAGTCCAACCCCAGCAGGCGCATCTTGGTGCGCATCTCCACCCAGTGGTAAACTGAGGCACGGCGGAGAGAGAGGGGATTAATGTCAGGGATTCATGCCATAAATCCACCCCAAATCCAGCTAAAAATTCCCCCAAATCTAGCCATAAATCGCCCCAAAAATCCTGTCAAAAATCTCCCAAAATCCAGCCATAAATTCCCCGAAATTCCACCATAAATTCCCCAAAAATTCACCCAAAAATTCCCCAAAACTCAGCCAAAAATTCTCAAAAAATTCAGCTAAAAATTCCCCAAAATCCAGCCATAAATTCCCCCCAAACCAACCCCACATCCTCTTCAAAATCCTGTCATAAATCCTCCCAAATTCATCCAAAAATTCCCCAAAACTCAGCCATAAATCCCTCCCAAATCCAGCTAAAAATTCCATAAATTCCCCCAATCCAACCCCAGATCCTCCTCAAAATCCTGCCATAAATCCTCCAAAATTCAGCCAAAAATTCCCCCCAACTCCAGCTACAAATTCCCTGAAATCCAGCCATAAATGCCCCCAAAAATCCTGTCACAAATCTCCCCAAAAATCAGCCACAAATCCTCCCAAATCCAGCCAAAAATTCCCCAAAATCCAGCCATAAATTCCCCCCAAAAATCCGGCCACAAATTCCCCAAAATCCAGCCATAAATCCTCCCCAAACACAGCTAAAAAGTCCATAAATCCCCACAAATCAAACCCCAGATCCCCCTCAAAATCCAGCCACAAATCCCCCCCAAATTCAGCCATAAATGATCCCCAAATCCTGCTACAAATCCCCCAAGCCTGGCCAAAAAAATTCCCCAAAATCCAGCCAAAAATTCTCCGAAATTAACCTAAAAATTCCTCAAAATCCAGCTACAAATCCCCCCAAATTGAGCCGTAAATTCCCCCCAGATCCAGCCACAATTTTTCCACAATTCAGCCACAAATTCCCCCCAAACAACCCCCGGAATCCCTCCAAAATCCTGTCATAAATCCCCCCCAAAAATTCAGCTAAAAATCCCCCAAAATCCCCCCCAGACCCCCCAAAATCCCCCCCAGACCCCAATGTCCCCCCTGCTGTCCCCAATGTCCCTGTCACCCCCCAGGACCCCTCCCCACCCACGAGGGGCTGGAAGGAGGGGCTGGCCCGGGGTCCCCAGGTGTCCCCAGGTGTCCCCAAATGTCCCCAGGTGTCCCCAAACCCCCGTGACCCCTGTCCCTGTGTCCCACAGACCCCTCCCACCCCCCAAGTCACACCCAGGGCTGGGTCCCCAATATCCCCAAGTGTCCCCAGGTGTCCCCAGGTGTCCCCAGAGCCCCGTGACCCCAGTCCCTCCCTCCAAGGCAGGGTCACAGACCCCTCCCACCCCCCCACAGCCGGTCCGGGGCCGTGTCCCCCAATGTCCCCCGATGTCCCCAGGTGTCCCCAAGCCCTGTCCCCGTGTCCCACAGGCCCCTCCCACGCCCCAGCTCGCACCCGGGGCCGTGTCCCCAGGTGTCCCCCAATGTCCCCACGTGTCCCCAGGTGTCTCCAAATGTCCCCAGGTGTCCCCAGGTGTCCCCAAACCCCCGTGACCCCAGTCCCTCCCTACAAGGCAGGGTCACAGACCCCTCCCACGCCCCACAGCCGGTCCGGGGCCGTGTCCCCCAATGTCCCCCGATGTCCCCAGGTGTCCCAGGTATCCCCAGGTGTCCCCAGGTGCCCCCAGGTGTCCCCAAGCCCTGTCCCCGTGTCCCACAGGCCCCTCCCACGCCCCAGCTCGCACCCAGGGCCGTGTCCCCCACTGTCCCCAGGTGTCCCCCGATGTCCCCAAGTGTCCCCAGGTGTCCCCAAGCCCTGTCCCCGTGTCCCACAGACCCCTCCCACGCCCCACAGCCAGCCCAGAGCCGTGTCCCCAAGTGTCCCCCACTGTCCCCCGATGTCCCCACGTGTCCCCAGGTGTCCCCCGATGTCCCCACGTGTCCCCAGGTGCCCCCAGGTGCCCCCAGGTGTCCCCAAGCCCTGTCCCCGTGTCCCACAGGCCCCTCCCACGCCCCAGCTCGCACCCGGGGCCGTGTCCCCGGCTGTCCCCGCTGTCCCCCCGGTGCCACTCACGCTGGGCGGGGGGCAGGCAGATGTAGGTGCGGAAGAAGGGCGAGGCGCGCGCCCCCCGCCTTGATGCGCGCGGCCAGCGGGCGGCTGAGCTGGCGCGCGCCCAGCGTCAGCAGCTTGGCCAGCGGGAACGCGCCCGCCACCATCCTGGGGGGCCCGGGGGCGCGCCCGGATGACGTCACGGGCCCGGGGGGGAGGGGCTGGGGGCGGGGTTGGGGGGAGGGGTTGGGTTGGGGTGGGGGGGAGGGGCAAAGGGTTTGCCGGCGTTGGCGCCCCCTGGCGGATCCAGCGCGCCCTGCTCCGGTGAGGACACGCCCCCTTTGTCATAGGGACACGCCCATTTTATCGTGGGGACACGCCCCCTCTCTTTAGGGCCACGCCCCCTTCGTCCTCGTTGGCGCCCCCTGGCGGATCCAGCGCGCCCTGCTCCGGTGAGGACACGCCCCTTTTATCCTGGGGACACGCCCCTTTTATCGTGGGGACACGCCCCCTTTGTCTTGGGGACACGCCCACAGGGTTGGGGGGGTGCTGGGGGACACTGGGGGACACCTGGGGGACACCGGGACCCCCCCCCCAGTGACACTGGGACACTGCTGGTGACATTGAGACCCCCCCCCTGGTGACATTGAGACCCCCCCCGGTGACATCGGGACCTCCTTGGTGACATCAGGACCCCCCCGGTGACATTGAGACCGCCGTGGGTGGCACTGAGACCCCCCTGGTGACACTGGGACACTCTTGGGGACACTGAGCCCCCCCCCCGGGTGACATCAGGACCCCCCCCGGTGACATTGACACCCCCTTGGTGGCACTAGGACACACTTGGTGACACTGAGACCCACCCCCGGGTGACACTGTGACCACCCTGGTGACATTGAGACCCTCCTGGTGACACTGAGACACTCTTGGGGACACCGGGACCCCCCTAGTGACACCGGGACCCCCCCCAGTGACATTAGGACACACTTGGGGACACTGAGCCCCCGCCCCGGGTGACATCGGGACCCCCCTTGGTGACATCAGGACCCTCTTGGTGGCAGTGGGACCCCCCCCTGGTGGCACTGGGACCCTGCGGGTGGCACTGACACCCCCTCGGTGACATCAGGACCCCCCCGGTGACACCGAGGCCCCTCCCGGGGGCGGTGCCAGCCCCGGTCGGTGCCACCCGGGGGTGACAGAGCCACCCGGGGGTGACAGAGCCACGCGCGGAGCCGGCCCCGGCGGCACGGGGACATCGAGGGGACACTCCGCCACCCCCAGAGGCCACCAGGGGCCACCAGCAGGGGCCACCATGGGCCAGCAGGCGGCGACCCCCGGCCCGCCGGGAGCAGAGGTGAGACCCCGCCGTGTCCCCCGGTGTCCCCCGGTGTCCCCTGGTGTCCCCTGTCCCCCCTGATGTCCCCGCTGTCCCCTCTGTCCCCAGGAGCACTCCACCCGGGCCACCTTTGTCCCCTGTCCCCCCTGGTGTCCCTGCTGTCCCCTGTCCCCTCTGATGTCCCTGATGTCCCTGATGTCCCCCCTGCTGTCCCCTGTCCCCCCTGCTGTCCCCTCCCCCCTGATGTCCCCCTCGCTGTCCCCTGTCCCCAGGAGCGCTCTGCCCAGGCCACCTTTGCCGCCTGTGTCCCCCCGATGTCCCCTGTCCCCCCTGGTGTCCCCTGCTGTCCCCCCAATGTCCCCTGTCCCCCCTGCTGTCCCCGATGTCCCCTGCTGTCCCCTGTCCCCCCCGGTGTCCCCTCACTGTCCCCTGTCCCCAGGAGCGCTCCGCCCGCGCCACCTTTGTCCCCTGTGTCCCCCCGATGTCCCCCCTGTCCCTGATGTCCCCTGTCCCCCCTGATGTCCCTGCTGTCCCCCCGATGTCCCTGGTGTCCCCCCGATGTCCCCTGTCCCCAGGAGCGCTCCGCCCGGGCCACCTTTGTCCCCTGTGTCCCCCCTGATGTCCCCCCTGTCCCTGATGTCCCCTGTCCCCCCTGATGTCCCTGCTGTCCCCCCGATGTCCCCGATGTCCCCTGTGTCCCCAGGAGCGCTCCGCCCGCGCCACCTTTGCCGCGTGGCGCCGCTACCGCCAGGCCTGCGAGCTGCACCTGCGCCTGGCCCCGCCCCCGCCAGGTGAGCGCCACGCCCCGGCCACGCCCCGGCCACACCCTGGCGACACCTCGGTGACACTTTGGTGACATCTTGGTGACATCTGTGCCCGCCAGGGCCCGTGTGCAACCGCAGCTTCGACCTGTACGCGTGCTGGGGCGACGCTGTCCCCAACAGCACGGCCACTGTCCCCTGCCCCTGGTACCTGCCCTGGCACCACCGAGGTACCGGGGTGGCACGAGGGGACAGCGCGGGACAGCGCGGGACAGCGAGGGACAGCGAGGGACAGCGAGGGGACAGCGCGGGGACAGCGCGGGGACAGCGGGGGGACAGCGAGGGGACAGGGAGGGGACAGCGAGGGACAGCGAGGGACAGCGAGGGACAGCGAGGGGACAGCGAGGGGACATCTGGGGACAGCGAGGGGACAGCGAGGGGACAGCGAGGGGACAGGGCGGGACAGGGCGGGGACAGCGAGGGGACATCTGGGGACAGCGCGGAACAGCGAGGGACAGCGAGGGACAGCGAGGGGACAGCGCGGGGACAGCGCGGGGACAGCGAGGGACAGCACAGGGACAGCGAGGGGACAGTGCGGGGACAGCGCGGGGACAGCGAGGGGACAGCGCGGGGACAGGGCGGGGACAGCGAGGGGACAGCGAGGTGACACCGAGGGGACAGTGCAGGGCGGCGTGGTGACACCGATGGTGACACCGAGGTGACACCGCGGTGACACCGAGGGGACAGTGCAGGGCGGCGTGGTGACACCGAGGTGACACCGAGGTGACACCGAGGTGACACCGAGGGGACAGTGCAGGGCGGCGTGGTGGCGCGGCGCTGCGGCCCCGACGGGCGCTGGGTGACAGACGACAGCGGCAGGACCTGGCAGGACAACTCGCAGTGCGAGGACGTGGCACCGCTGCAGCCGCTGCAGGTGGGGACATCTGGGGACATCTGGGGTGAGGGGACATCAGGGGACAACGAGGGGACAGCGGGGACAGGGAGGAGACACGGCGGGGACAGCGAGGGGACACCTGGGGGCTCTGGCGGGGACAGCGCGGTGGCAGCGGCGCTGCAGGGGACAGCGGGGTCGCAGCGCGGTGACACCGCGGGATGCCACCCCGCCGGGCGTGCCACGTGCCCGCGCCCGTGTCGCGCTCGGTGTCACCCGCGCCGCGCGCGTGTCACGCTGCGCTCCGTGTGACACCGGGTGGCACCGCGTGGCACCGCGCCGCGCCGGGCCACACGCTGTGCTGGGCACATGTGTCACCCCTGTGTCGCGCTGTGCCCCGTGGCCCGTGTCGCCTGTGCCCCTGCCGTGTCCCCCGCCGTGTCCCGTGTCCCCTGTCCTGTTCCCTGCTGTGCCCCGTGTCCCCCGCCGTGTCCCTGTCCCTTGTGCCCTGTCGTGTCCCCTGTTGCTGTCCCCGTGTCTCCGTCCCTGTCCCCTGTCTGTGTCCCTGTGCCCCTGTCGCTGTCCCCGTGTTCCTGTCCCTGTCCCTGTCCCCTGTCCCTGTCCCCTGTCCCTGTGCCCTGTCTTTGTGCCCTGTCCCCTGTCCCTGTCCCCTGTCGATGTCACTGTCGCTGTCCCTGTCTCTGCCACTGTCGCTGTCCCTGTGTCCCCTGTCTCTGTCTCTGTCCCCGTGTCCCCCTGTGCCATGCCGTGTCCCCTATCCCTGTCCCTGTCCCTGTCCCTGTCCCCTATCCCTGTCCCCTGTCCCTGTCCCCTGTCCGTGTCCCTGTCCCCTGTCCCTGTCCCTGTCCCCTGTCCCTGTGCCCTGTCCGTGTCCCCGTCCCCTGTCCCCATGTCGCTGTCCCCTGTCCCCTGTCACTGTCCCTGTCACTGTCGCTGTCGCTGTCCCCGTGTCCCTGTCGCTGTCCCCGTGTCCCTGTCGCTGTCCCCTGTCACTGTCCCTGTCACTGTCGCTGTCGCTGTCGCTGTCCCCGTGTCCCCGCAGCGCCAGGCGTGGCTGCTGGAGCAGTTCCGCCTCCTCTACACCGTGGGTTACTCGCTGTCCCTTGTCGCGCTGCTGGTGGCGCTGCTGCTGCTGCTGCTGCTCAGGTGGGGACACCTGGGGCTGTCACACCTGGGGCTGGGACACCTGGGACTGTCACACCTGGGGCTGTGTCACACCTGGGGATGTCACACCTGGGGCTGTCACACCTGGGGGAGTGTCACACCTGGGACTGTCACACCTGGGGCTGTGTCACACCTGGGGATGTCACACCTGGGGCTGGGACACCTGGGACTGTCACACCTGGGGATGTCACACCTGGGGAGTGTCACACCTGGGGAGTGTCACCTGGGGCTGTCACACCTGGGGCTGTCACACCTGGGGATGTCACACCTGGGGCTGTCAGACCTGGGGAGTGTCACCTGGGGCTGTCACACCTAGGACACCTGGGGCTGTCAGACCTGGGGCTGTCACACCTGGGGATGTCACACCTGGGGCTGTCACCCTTGGGGCTGTCACACCTGGGGCTGTGTCACACCTGGGGAGTGTCACCTGGGGCTGGGACACCTGGGGATGTCACACCTGGGACACCTGAGGATGTCACACCTGGGACTGTCACACCTGGGGATGTCACACCTGGGACACCTGGGGATGTCACACCTGGGACTGTCACACCTGAGGATGTCACACCTGGGGCTGTCACACCTGGGGCTGTCACACCTGGGGCTGTCACACCTGGGACTGTCACACCTGGGGCTGGGAGACCTGGGGCTGTCACACCTGGGGCTGTGTCACACCTGTGTCCTGCTGCCTCCTACAGAGGTGTCACCCAGGGGATGTCCCCGTGTCCCCGTGTCCCCGTGGCAGTGTCCCCATGTCCCCTGGGTGTCCCCTGGGTGTCCCCAGGCGCCTGCGCTGCACGCGGAACCTGATCCACGCTGTGTCCCCGTGTCCCCATGGCAGTGTCACTCATGGGTGTCCCCATGTCCCCGTGTCTCCATGTCCCCACGGATGTCCCCGTGTCCCCACGGTGTCCCCATGTCCCCTGGGTGTCCCCAGGCGCCTGCGCTGCACGCGGAACCTGATCCACGCTGTGTCCCTGTGTCACCCATGGCGGTGTCACCCAGGGGATGTCCCCGTGTCCCCATGTCCCCACGGTGTCCCCATGTCCCCTGGGTGTCCCCAGGCGCCTGCGCTGCACGCGGAACCTGATCCACGCCAACCTCTTCGTGTCGTTCGCGCTGCGCGCCGCCGCCATCCTGACGCGGGACGCGCTGCTGCCACACCCGGGCCACCAGGGCCACCAGCCGGGCCACCAGGCGGGCCACCCCCTGACGCTGCTGGGCACGCAGGTGCGACACCGCGGGGACGGACAGGGGACAGGGGGACACCGCGGGGACATCGCGGGGACACCGCGGGGACAGCCAGGGGACAGCCAGGGGACACTGTGGGGACACCGCGGGGTCGGACAGGGACAGGGGGACACTGTGGGGACACCGCGGGGACATCGCGGGGACGGACAGGGGACAGCCAGGGGACACCGCGGGGACACTGCAGGGACGGACAGGGGACAGCCAGGGGACAGGGGGACACACATGGGGACACTCAAGGGACAGGGGGACACCAGTGGGGACACTCGCGGGAGGGAGGGGACACCCGTGGGGGTGGCTGTCACCCCTGCTGGTGGCCGGGACGGGGAGGGGACAGCGGTGGCAGGGAGGGGGACGGGGGTGTTGGCATGGGGACAAGGGTGACAGGAAGGGGACAGGGGTGCCGGGGAGGGGACAGCGGTGTCGGGGAGGGGACAGGGGCGGGGAGGGCACAGCGGTGTCGCGCAGGCGGGCCCCGCGTGCCGCGTGGCGCAGAGCCTGGCCCAGTACTGCGTGGGAGCCAACTACGCGTGGGCCACGGCCGAGGGGCTGTTCCTGCTGCGGCTGCTGCTGGCCAGCCCCGCGCGGCGCCGCCTGCCCGCCTTCCTGCTGCTCGGATGGGGTTTGTCACCTGTCACCTGTGTGTCACCTGTGCCACCTGTCACCTGTGTCACTGTGTTATTGTGTTATCGTGTCACCTGTGTCACCTGTGTCACCTGTGCCAGCCCCGCGCGGCGCCGCCTGCCCGCCTTCCTGCTGCTCGGATGGGGTTTGTCACCTCTGTGCCACCTGTGTGTCACCTGTGCCACCTGTGGTGTCACCTCTGTGCCACCTGTGTGTCACCTGTGCCACCTGTCACCTGTGTCAGCTTTCACCTGTGTCACTGTGTTATTGTGTTATCGTGTCACCTGTGTCACCTGTGTCACCTGTGTCACCTGTGCCACCTGTGCCAGCCCCGCGCGGCGCCGCCTGCCCGCCTTCCTGCTGCTCGGATGGGGTTTGTCACCTCGGTGTCACCTGTGCCACCTGTGCCACCTGTGCCACCTGTCACCTGTGTCAGCTTTCACCTGTGTCACTGTGTTATTGTGTCACCTGTGTCACCTGTGCCACCTCCTGCACCTTTGCGTCCCCTCCATGCCCCCCTCCCCAGGTGTGTCCCAGCTGTCCCCAAGTGTCCCCAGGTGTGTCCCCAGGTGTCCCAGCTGTCCCCATGTCCCCCCAGGTGTCCCAGGTGTGTCCCAGGTGTATCTGTGATGTCCCCAGGTGTCCCAGGTGTCCCCAGGTGTGTCCCAGATGTCCCCAGGTGTCCCCAGGTGTCCCCAGGTGTCCCCATGTCCCCCCAGGTGTCCCAGGTGTGTCCCCAGCTGTCCCAGGAGTCCCAGGTGTCCCCAGGTGTATCTGTGATGTCCCCAGGTGTCTCAGGTGTGTCCCCCCAGGTGTCCCAGGTGTGTCCCCAGGTGTCCCAGGTGTCCCTGTGTCCCCCCAGCTGTCCCAGGTGTACCAGCTGTCCCCAGGTGTATCTGTGATGTCCCCAGGTGTCCCAGCTGTCCCCATGTCCCCCCAGGTGTGTCCCCCCTCCCCAGGTGTCCCAGGTGTGTCCCCAGGTGTCCCAGGTGTGTCCCCAGGTGTGTCCCCAGGTGTCCCCAGCTGTCCCCATGTCCCCCCAGGTGTGGCCCCAGGTGTGTCCCCAGGTGTCCCAGGTGTCCCCGTGTCCCCCCAGGTGTATCTGTGATGTCCCCAGGTGTCCCCAGGTGTCCCAGGTGTCCCCAGCTGTCCCCGTGTCCCCCCAGGTGTCCCAGGTGTCCCCAGGTGTATCTGTGACGTCCCCAGGTGTCCCCAGGTGTCCCCAGCTGTCCCCGTGTCCCCCCAGGTGTCCCAGGTGTGTCCCCAGGTGTATCTGTGATGTCCCCAGGTGTCCCCCCTGACCCCCCGTGTCCCCCCAGGTGTCCCCAGCTGTCCCCGTGTCCCCCCAGCTGTATCCCCAGGTGTGTCCCCAGGTGTGTCCCCAGGTGTCCCAGGTGTGTCCCCAGGTGTATCTGTGATGTCCCCAGGTGTCCCCAGCTGTCCCCGTGTCCCCCCAGGTGTCCCCGTGCTCTTCGTGGTCCCCTGGGTCATCCTGCGCTACCTGTACGAGAACGAGGGGTGAGCCCCCCCGCCCCTCCCCCACCCCCTCCCCCCCCAGGTGAGCGGGGGGCGGGGCCGAGCCGGGCCACGCCCCGGGGGCGGGGCTCACCCAGGCCACGCCCCCCGCAGGTGCTGGGAGCGCAATGAGAAGGCGGCGGTGTGGTGGCTGATCCGCTGCCCAATCCTGGCGGCCGTGGCGGTGCGTGACGTCACGGGGGGCGGGGCCAGCTCGGGCGGCACCTGGGGGTCACCTGGGTGTCACCTGGGGGTCACCTGGGGGTCACCCGCGTCCCCCCCCAGGTGAACTCGGTGGTGTTCGTGCTCATCCTGCGCATCCTGGTGGCCAAGGTGCGCGCGCGGCAGGTGACCCGCGGGGACACGCGCCTCAGGTGGGGACACACCTGGGGACACACCTGGGACACCTGGGGACACCTGGGGACATCATAGATACACCTGGGGACACCTGGGGACACACCTGGGACACCTGGGGACACCTGGGGACACCTGGGGGGACACCTGGGGACACCTGGGGGGACATCACAGAGACACCTGGGACACCTGGGGACACCTGGGGACACCTGGGACATGTGGGGACACCTGGGGACACCCGCGGGGACACGCGCCTCAGGTGGGGACACACCTGGGACAGGTGGGGATACACCTGGGGACACCTGGGGACACCTGGGGACACCTGAGGACATCACAGAGACACCTGGGGACACACCTGGGACACCCGGGGACACCTGGGGACAGCTGGGGCCAGCTGGGGACCCACCTGGGGACACACCTGGGGACACCTGGGACAGGTGGGGACACACGCCTCAGGTGGGGACACACCTGGGGACACACCTGGGGACACCTGGGGACACCTGGGACACCTGGGGACACCTGGGGACACCTGGGACACCTGGGGACACCTGGGGACATCACAGAGACACCTGGGACACCTGGGACACCTGGGGACACCTGGGGACACACCTGGGGACACCTGGGGACACACCTGGGGACACCTGGGAGGACATGGGGACGCCTGGCACAGGTGGGGACATCAGGGGGGACACCTGGCATGGGTGGGGACACGTAGCAAGGGTGGGGACACAGGGACACCTGGGGGGACACGGGGACACCTGGCAAGGGTGGGGACACCTGGTCCCCAGATCTCCTCCGGGGGTGTCCCAGGTGTCCCCACATGTCCCCCGTGTCCGTGTGTCCCCCCGTGTCCGTGTGTCCCAGGCTGGCGCGCTCCACGCTGACGCTGATCCCGCTGCTGGGCGTGCACGAGCTCGTGTTCGCGCTGGCCGGGGAGGGCGAGGGCGGCGGCGGCCTGCGGCTGGCCCGGCTGGGCCTGCACCTGCTGCTCACCTCCGCGCAGGTGAGGGACACACCTGGGGACACGGGGACAGCCGTTAATGAGGTGTTCATGGCGTTAATTGGGGTTAATTTGGGTTAATGTGGGAGTGCGGCCTAGGCCGGCCCGGCTGGGCCTGCACCTGCTGCTCACCTCGGCACAGGTGAGGGGACACGGGGACACCTGGGGACATGGGGACAGCAGTTAATGAGGTGTTCATGGCGTTAACTGGGGTTAATTTGGGTTAATTGGGGTTAATTTGGGGTTAAATTGGGTTAATGTGGGTTAATGTGGGAGTGCGGCCTAGGCCGGCCCGGCTGGGGCTGCACCTGCTGCTCCCCTCAGCACAGGTGAGGGGACACGGGGACAGCTGGGGACACACCTGGGGACACCTGGAGAGGGGTTAATGGGGTGTTAATGGTGTTAATTTGGGTTAATTTGGGTTAATGTGGGTTAATGTGGGAGTGCGGCCTAGGCCGGCCTGGCTGGGCCTGCACCTGCTGCTCACCTCGGCACAGGTGAGGGGACACGGGGACAGCTGGTGACACCTGGGGACACCTGGGGACACCTGGGGACATGGGGACATGAGAAATGGGGCGTTAATGGCGTTAATTGGGGTTAGTTGGGGTTAATTTGGATTAATTTTGCGTTAATTTGGGTTAAATTGGGTTAATTTGGGTCAATGTGGGTTAATTTGGGTTAATTTGGATTAATTTTGATTGATTTGGGTTAATTTGGGTTAAATTGGCTTACTTTGGGCTAAATTTGATTAATTAGGGTTTTAATTAAGGTCAATTAGGGCTAATTAGGGTTAATTAGAAGCCCCCAAATCCCCGTGTCCCCTCCCCCAGGGCCTGGTGGTCAGCGTCCTCTACTGCTTCACCAACAAGGAGGTGGGCGGGGCTATCGCGACATGGGCGGGGCTATCGTGGCATGGGCGGGGCCTATCGCGGCTGCCGGGTCCCTATCGCGGCATGGGCGGGGCCTATCGCGACATGGGCGGGGCTATCGCGGCGTGGGCGGGGCTATCATGACATGGGCGGGGCCTATCACGGCTGCCGGGTCCATATCGCGGCCTGGGCGGGGCCTATCGCGGCGTGGGCGGGGCCTATCGCGGCCTGGGCGGGGCCTATCGCGACATGGCGCCCCGCAGGTGCAGGCCGAGCTGCGGCGGGGGTGGCAGCGCTGCCGCCTGGGGGTCCCCGGCCCCCCCAGGGCCCCCCCCAGGGCCCCCCCCGGGGGTCGGGCCTGGCGGGGGCGGCACCGCGAGGCCGAGAGCGGCTGCTGAGGGGGCGGGGGGCGCCCGGGGGGGGCTTTGGGGGTCCTGGGGGTACCTGAGGGGTCCTGGGGGTACCTGAGGGGTCCTGGGGGCACCTGGGAGTGCACCTGAGGGTCTTGGGGGTCTTTGGGAGGCACTTGGGGGTCCTGGGGGGCACCGGGGGGGTCTTGGGGAGAATCTGGGGGTCCTGGGGGGTACCTGAGGGGGCACCTGGGGGTCTTTGGGGGTCCTGGGGCGACCTTGGGGGTCTTTGGGGGGCACTTGTGGGACGGGGGAGTACCTGAGGGGTCCTGGGGGCACCTGAAGGGTCTTCGATGCACCTGGGGGTCCTTGGGGGGGCCGGGGGGGGCGGGTCCCCAAGAATTTTGGGGTTCTGGGTGAATTTGGGGTGAAACCCTGGGGGTTTTGGGGTGTTTTTGGGGGGGGTCCCAGCGTTTGTACCCTAAAAATAAACCAACCACGTGACACCCGGTTAATTATTTGGGGGGGAACTACAACTCCCGTCGCGCCCCGCGGTGTAGGCATTAAAAAGAAAACAAACTACAAGTCCCGTGATGCCCCGCGCGGCCGCACCCGGAAGAAGGAGCGCGCGAACTACACCTCCCGCCATGCCCCGCGCGCCCGCGCAGGCGCGGCGGCGGCGGCGCGCGTGCGCAGGCGCGGCGGGGCACCCCGGAAGCGGCCGGAGAGGCGGAGCGGCCGCGCCCGGCACGGCCCGGTGAGCGGGGGAGGGGCGGCGGCGCCGGGCGGGGCCCGGGCGGCTCGGGACAGGTGGGGGAGGGGCGCCCCGGGGGTCGCGGGTGGCTGGGGGGGGCTCCCGGTGGGGAGCGGGGGGGGGTCCCGGTGCGGCGCCGAGCGGCGGCGCGGGCGGACGGGGCCGCTCGGGGGACGGGCGGCGAGGGGGGGGGGGTCCCGGGGGTCTCCCCGCGGGCCCCCCCCCCCCGTTAAAGGCGTTTTTCCCACCGGGCACCGGCGCCGGTTCTCCCCCCCCCCTCCCCCCCTCACGGGGCCCACGCGGGACCGGGTCCGCCAGGCCACGCCCCCTCCCGAGGCCACGCCCACAGGCCACGCCCCCCCTCCGGCGCGCCGCCGTCCATATATGGGCATGGCCCGAGCGCCGCGCGCTGATTGGCCACCCGGCGGGCGCGCGCGGAGGGAGGGGGCGGGCGTTGAGCGGGCGGGGAGGGGCGGGGCCTCCGCGGGCGGGGCGGGGCGAAGAGATAGGGGCGGGGCTTGCGGCGCGCCTGGGAAGGGGGCGTGGCCTCGCCGTGTCCCCGAAGGTCCCCCCCGGTGTCCCCGAGAGTCCCTTTGGTGTCACCTGGTGTCCCCCCCGTGTCCCCGAGGGTCCCCTGGTGTCCCCCGGTGTCCCCAAGGATCCCTCAGATCCCCTCGGTGTCCCCCTGGTGTCCCTCTCGTGTCCCCTCGGTGTCCCTGAGGGTCCCCCTGGTGTCCCCCGGTGTCCCTCTCGTGTCCCCAAGGGTCCCCCCGGTGCCGCTGAGGATTCCCCTGGTGTCCCCCCACTGTCCCCTCGTGTCCCCCCAGTGTCCCTAAGGATTCTCCTGTGTCCCCAAGGGTCCCCCTGCTGTCCCCTGGCATCCCCCTCGTGTCCCCAGGGATTCTCCTGTGTCCCCAAGGATCCCTCAGATCCCCTCAGTGTCCCCTTGGTGTCCCCGAGGGTCCCCCTGCTGTCCCCAAGGACGCTCCTGTGTCCCCAAGGATCCCTTGGTGTCCCCTCAGATCCCCTTTGTGTCCCTCCCGTGTCCCCTCCATGTCCCCTCGTGTCCCCCCAGTGTCCCCAAGGACGCTCCTGTGTCCCCAAGGATCCCTTGGTGTCCCCTCAGATCCCCTTTGTGTCCCTCCCGTGTCCCCCACTGTCCCCTCGTGTCCCCCCAGTGTCCCCAGGGACGCTCCTGTGTCCCCAAGGATCCCTTGGTGTCCCCTGACATCCCCCTGGTGTCCCCAAGGATTGCCTCTGGTGTCCCCTGGTGTCCCTCTCATGTCCCCGAGGGTCCCCATGCTGTCCCCTGGCATCCCCGCCATGTCCCCAAGGATTTTTTCAGTGTCCCCCTGTGTCCCCCCGTTGTCACGCCGTCTCTCCGCAGGCCCGGGCTGCCCCGCGGCGGCCGCGGCGGCGCCGGCCGTGCCATGCGGCGCTGATGGAGCCCAACGCCTTCCCCCAGCTGCAGCTCTGGTGCCCGCGGCCCTTCGGCACCTTCTCCCAGAACAAGCCATGCTCCCCCTCACCCTCCTCATCCTCCGGGGCCCCGCGCGGCTGCCGCCCCTCCGAGAACACCCCCCCGCCGCCCGCCGAGCCCGGCCCGGCGCCGCCGCCGGCAGCGCCCGAGGACGGCCGGGTGCTGCTGGACACCTGGTACGTCATCAAGCCGGGCAACACCAAGGAGAAGGTGGCTTTTTTCGTGGCCCACCAGTGCGGCGGCACCGGCCGCGCCAGCACCATGAAGGTCAAGGGCCACTGGGGCAGCGACAGCTCCCGGGCCAAGCGGCGCCGGCGCTGCCGCCCCGAGCCCCAACCGCGCGGCGACGCCCCTAAGGAGCCCCCCAGGGACCCTCCCGGCGACGCCGGCGCCGGGGACAGGCCGGACCTGCTGTCGGTGGCGGAGATGGTGGCGCTGGTGGAGCGGCGCGCGGCGCTGGCGCTGCAGAGCAGCGCGCCCGCCCCGCTGGTGCTGCTGGAGGCGCCGGGCGGCCCCGAGTGCCGGCGCGTGGCGGCGGCCGTGGCGCAGTTCGAGCGGCAGCAGCAGCAGCGGGATCGCGGCGCCGATTCGAGGCCTAACGGGCTGTGCCGCGGCGGCGCCGAGGGCGGGGGCGGCGCGGCGGCGCCCGGCGAGGTGCGCATCGCCTTCCGCATCTCCAGCGGGCGCGAGGCCGGCGCCGAGCGGGGCGCGGCAGAAGGACCAGATCACCTGCGACCTGTACCGGCTGGTGAGCCCCGTGGGGCTGCTGCTGGCCGCCGCGGGGGACAAGGACGGCGCCGACGAGGCGGCCACGGCGACGGAACCGAGCGCCGGCGAGGAGCCGGCGCCGCCGCCACCGCGGGGACTGCGCGTCCGGCTTCCACGTGGACGTGGTGGTGACGGGCGTGGTGGACCAGTGCGTGTTCTTCGGCAAGGACAGCGCCAAGCAGGTGACCGAGGAGACGGTCAGGCTGCCCGACGAGCCGCCGCCGCCCGGGCAGCTCTTCCTGCTGCCCGGCGAGGAGCCGGCGGCGACCGCGGCGGCCGCACCGGGCGGGGAGGGCGGCGGCGGGGACCCGGCGCTGTGCCGGCTGTACCGGCACGTGTCGCACGACTTCCTGGAGATCCGCTTCAAGATCCAGCGGCTGCTGGAGCCGCGGCAGTACATGCTGCTGCTGCCCGAGCACGTCATGGTGAAGATCTTCAGCTACCTGCCCACGCAGGCGCTGGCCGCCCTCAAGTGCTCGTGCCACTACTTCAAGTCCATCATCGAGACGTTCGGCGTGCGCGCGGCCGACTCGCGGTGGAGCCGGGACCCGCTGTACCGCGACGACCCCTGCAAGCAGTGCCGCAAGCGTTATGAAAGGGGGGACGTGTCGCTGTGCCGCTGGCACCCCAAGCCCTACCACCACGACCTGCCCTACGGCCGCTCCTACTGGATGTGCTGCCGGCGCGCCGAGCGCGAGGCGCCGGGCTGCCGCACCGGCCTGCACGACAACAACTGGGTGCACCCGGCGGGCCGCAGGGACGAGGGGAGGTGAGGGCGGGCGGACTCACGGACGGACGGACTCACGGACGGACGGACGGGCCGCGGCGGAAGGGGGAAAGTGGAAAAAAAAAAAAAAGGATGGAAAAGGATGGAGCGGGTTGAGTGTGGAGGGGATGGGGTGGTGGTGGCGTCGTGGAGGTGGCTGTGGCGTCCAGGGTGGTGTCACCAGTGGGGACAAGCCAGTGGAGATGTCATCAGGTGGGCTGGTGGCACCATGGAGGTGGCAGTGACATGGAGGTGGTGTCACCAATGGGGACAAGCCAGTGGAGATGTCACCAGGTGGGTTGGTGGCACCTGGAAGGGTGACAGTTCCTTCCAGGGTGGTGTCACCAGTGGGGACAATGGGATCAACCCAGTGGTGATGTCCCCAGGTGGGTTGGTGGCACCAAGGACAGTGACAGTCCCCTCCAGGGTGGTGTCACCAATGGGGACAAGCCAGTGGAGATGTCATCAGGTGGGCTGGTGGCACCTGGAAGGGTGACAGTTCCTTCCAGGGTGGTGTCACCAGTGGGGACAATGGGATCAACCCAGTGGTGATGTCCCCAGGTGGGTTGGTGGCACCAAGGACAGTGACAGTCCCCTCCAGGGTGGTGTCCCCAATGGGATCAGCCCAGTGACAATGTCCCCAGTGTGGCTGGTGGCACCACGGAGGTGGCAGTGACATGGAGGTGGTGTCACCAGTGGGGACAAGCCAGTGGAGATGTCACCAGGTGGGCTGGTGGCACCTGGAAGGGTGACAGTTCCTTCCAGGGTGGTGTCACCAGTGGGACAATGGGGACAAGCCAATGGTGGGTTGGTGGCACCATGGAGGTGGCAATGACATGGAGGGTGGTGTCCCCAGTGGGATCAACCCAGTGGTGATGTCCCCAGGTGGGTTGGTGGCACCATGGAGGTGGCAGTGACATGGAGGTGGTGTCACCAATGGGGACAAGCCAGTGGAGATGTCACCAGGTGGGTTGGTGGCACCAAGGACAGTGACAGTCCCCTCCAGGGTGGTGTCACCAATGGGGACAAGCCAGTGGAGATGTCATCAGGTGGGTTGGTGGCATCATGGAGGTGGCAGTGACATCCAGGGTGGTGTCAGCAGTGGGGACAATGGGATCAGCCCAGTGGTGATGTCCCCAGGTGGGTTGGTGGCACCACAGAAGGTGACAGTCCTCTCCAAGGACATGTCACCAATGGGATCAACCCAATGGCAATGTCATCAGGTGGGTTGGTGGCACCATGGAGGTGGCAGTGACATGGAGGTGGTGTCCCCAGTGGGGACAAGCCAGTGGAGATGTCCCCAGATGGGCTGGTGGCACCAAGGACAGTGACAGTCCCCTCCAGGGTTGGTGTCCCCATAAAGGACAATAGGATCAACCCAGTGACAATGTCCCCAGGGTGGCTGGTGGCACCATGGAGGTGGCAGTGCCATGCAGGGTGATGTCCGCAGTGGGGACAAGCCAATGGTGATGTCCCCAGATGGGTTGGTGGCACCTGGGAGGGTGGCAGTGTCCCTCAGAAGGTGACAGTCCCTTCCAGGGTGGTGGCCCCAATGGGGACAAGCCAATGGCGATGTCCCCAGATGGGTTGGTGGCACCTGGAAGGGTGACAGTCCTCTCCAAGGACGTGTTCCCAATGGGGACAGCTCAATGGCGATGTCACCAGGGGGGTTGGTGGCACCTGGGAGGGTGGCAGTGTCCCTCAGAAGGTGACAGTCCCCCCCAGGCCGGTGTCCCCATGGGGACAGCCCCGCCCAGGCCGGTGCCAGCCCCGCGGGTGGCCCTGGGGGGGGGGTCACGTGTCCCTGCTGAGTGACGTCACGCGCCGGGGGTGACACCCCCGGGGTGTCCCCTCGTGTCCCTCTGTCCTTCCCTGTCCCTCTATCCCTCCCCGTGTCCCTCTGTCCCCTCCGTGTCCCTCTGTCCCTCCTCGTGTCCCTCTGTCCCTTCTCTGTCCCCCCCCCCGTGTCCCTCTGTCCCTCCTCGTGTCCCTCTGTCCCTCCCGTGTCCCTCTGTCCCTCCTCGTGTCCCTCTGTCCCTCCCGTGTCCCTCTGTCCCTCCCCGTGTCCCTCTGTCCCTCCTCGTGTCCCTCTGTCCCTCCCGTGTCCCTCTGTCCCTCCTCGTGTCCCTCTGTCCCCTCCCCGTGTCCCTCTGTCCCCTCCCCGTGTCCCTCTGTCCCTTCTCTGTCCCCTCCCCGTGTCCCTCTGTCCCTCCCTGTCCCCTCTGTCCCTCCCGTGTCCCTCTGTCCCCCAAATCCCCGCCCACCCCCTCCAAACCCCGCCCACCGCTCCAAATCCCCGCCCACCCCTCCAAACCCCGCCCCCCGCCCAATCCCCTCTCTCCACGTCACCCTTCCCCCTTCTCCCCTGCCAAGCCCCGCCCCTCAGCGCCCATTGGCCCCCCCGAAGCCCCGCCCCCCGAGGCCCCGCCCAGCCGCCATGCGCCGCTCGGGGGCCGCGGGTTCGAGTCCGGCCGCGGCCGCGGGGCCTGGGCCGGTACCGGGGCCGGTACCGGGGCCGGGCCCGGGCCGGGGTCGGTTCCGGGCGCTGCCCCCGCGCCCCCCGCGCCCGCTGCTGGCGGGGCTGGCGCTGCTGGCGGCGCTGGCGCTGCTGCTGGCCAGCCGGGCCGGGGAGAGGAGCGGGGCCGCCCGCCCGGTGAGCGGGAGGGGGGGGATTAACGGGGACCCCCCCCCAAATCCTTCCGGGACCCCCCGAGCCCGCGGGTCCGGGCTGGGAAGGGAGGGAGGGGTGGTGGGGTGGGAGGGACCCCCAAAACCGCTCTGGGACCCCCAAAAACCTCCGGGACCCCCAAAACTGATTCGGGACCCCCAAAATCCCTCCGGGACCCCCCAAAAACCTCCGGGACCCCCCAAAACCCCTTCGGGACTCCCCTGAACCCACCGGGACCACCGAAACCGCTCCGGGACCCCCAAAACTGATTCGGGACCCCCAAAACCCCAAACCCGAACCCAAAACCGCTTCGGGACCCCCACGGGATCCCCAAAACTGATTCGGGACCCCCAAAACCCCTCCGGGACCCCCAAAATCCTAAACCCTAACCCAGAACTGCTCTGGGACCCCCCCCCGAACCCACCGGGACCCCCAAAACCGCTCCGGGACCCCCAAAAAGGATTCGGGACCCCC
The DNA here is from genome assembly GCF_036417665.1 of Passer domesticus. Lineage (NCBI taxonomy): Eukaryota > Metazoa > Chordata > Aves > Passeriformes > Passeridae > Passer > Passer domesticus. Next base: position 114,311 of record NC_087508.1, on the reverse strand, counting down.
AAAACCCCACCGGGACCCCCAAAACCCCACCGGGAACCCCAAAACCTCTCCGGGACCCCCAAAATTGATTCGGGACCCCGAAAACCCCGAACCCGAACCCAGAACCCCTCTGGGACCCCCCCAAACCCCTCTGGGACCCCCCAAACCCCCTCCCCAAATGTGGGGAGGGGTCTCTGACCCGTGCCCCCCAGGCCCCCCCTCGGACCCCCCCAAAACCCCCCCAGGACCCCCCAAAACCCCTTTGAGACCCCTTAAACCCCTCCGGGACCCCCCAAACCCCTCTGGGACCCCCCCAAAACCCCCTCCCCAAATGTGGGGAGGGGTCTCTGACCCGAGCCCCCCCAGGCCGCCCCCGGCCCCCCCTCGGACCGCGCCCTCCGGACCCTCCTGGCCCACCTGGACCCCGCCCGCCTCTGGGGGTCCCTCCTGCGGCCCCTCCTGCACGAGAGGGTCCCGGGGGGGCCCGGCAGCCGCGCGGCGCGCCAGGTGAGACCCCTCCCCAAATCACCCGGGACCCCCAATACACCTGGGACCCCCCAGTCTGCCTGGAGACCCCTCCCCAAATTACCCTGGGACCCTTAAATGTACACAGGGACCCCCAAACTACCTGGGACCCCTCCCCAAATACAGCCCAGACCCCAAAATCAGCCCTGGGACCCCTCCCCAAATAACCCCGGACCCCAAATCTGCCTGGGACCCCTCCCCAAATTACCCCGGGACCCAAATGTACACAGGGACCCCTCCCCAAATTACCCGGGACCCCCAAATCTGCCCAGAGACCCCGAAATCTGCCCAGGGACCCCTCCCCAAATTACCTCGGGACCCTTAAATGTACACAGGGACCCCTCCCCAAATTACCCCGGACCCCAAAACCAGCCCTGGGAGCCCCAAATGCGCCTGGGACCCCTCCCCAAATTACCCGGGACCCTTAAATGTACACAGGGACCCCTCCCCAAATTACCTGGGACCCCAAAATACACCTGGGACCCCTCCCCAAATTACCCCAGGACCCTTAAATGTACACAGGGACCCCCAAATCTACCTGGGACCCCTCCCCAAATACAGCCCAGACCCCAAAATCAGCCCTGGGACCCCCCCCACCAAATAACCCCGGACCCCAAATCTGTCTGGGACCCCTCCCCAAATAACCCTGGGACCCTTAAATGTACACAGGGACCCCCAAACTACCTGTGACCCCTCCCCAAATTACCTGGGACCCTCAAATGTACACAGAGACCCCTCCCCAAATTACCCCAGGACCCCCAACGTACACAGGGACCCCCAAATCTGTCTGGGACCCCTCCCCAAATTACCCCGGACCCCAAATGTACACAGAGACCCCTCCCCAAATTACCCCGGACCCCAAAACCAGCCCTGGGAGCCCCAAATGTACACAGAGACCCCTCCCCAAATAACCTTGGATCCCAAATCTGCCTGGGACCCCTCCCCAAATAACCCCGGGGACCCCAAAACCAGCCCTGGGACCCCCAAATCCAGCCCGGGGACCCCCAGATCCCCCCCAAATTCCTTTCAGATCCCCCCCAAACCCCCCCAGGCATCCCCGGGTGTCCGGTCCCACCTGTGTCCCCTCCATGTCCCCACCTGTGTCACCTGTGTCACCTGTCCCCACCTGTGTCCCCACCTGTGTCCCCTGTGTCCCACCTGTCCCTGTGTCCCCTGTCCCTGTCCCCAGCACATCGTGTCCCACCTGTCCCTGCCTGTCTCTGTGTCCCACCTGTGTCCCACCTGTGTCCCTGTGTCCCCACCTGTCCCCAGCACATTGTGTCGCACCTGCGCTCGCTGTCCCCGTGTCACCTGTCCCCATGTCACCTGTCCCCACCTGTCCCCAGCACATCGTGTCGCACCTGCGCTCGCTGGCCACGCCCTGGCACCTGGAGCTCGACACCTGTCCCTGTGTCCCCATGTCTCACCTGTGTCCCCAGCACATTGTGTCCCACCTGTCCCCATGTCCCCGTGTCACCTGTCCCTGTCCCCAGCACATCGTGTCGCACCTGTCCCCATGTCACCTGTCCCCACCTGTCCCCAGCACATCGTGTCGCACCTGCGCTCGCTGGCCACGCCCTGGCACCTGGAGCTCCACACCTGTCCCTGTGTCCCTGTGTCCCCATGTCCCCATGTCTCACCTGTGTCCCCAGCACATCGTGTCCCACCTGTCCCACGTGTCCCACCTGTCCCACCTGTCCCTGTGTCCCACCTGTGTCCCCGTGTCTCACCTGTGTCCCACCTGTCCCCACCTGTCCCTGTCCCCAGCACATCGTGTCCCACCTGCGCTCGCTGTCCCCATGTCCCCATGTCACCTGTCCCCACCTGTGTCACCTGTCCCCAGCACATCGTGTCGCACCTGCGCTCGCTGTCCCCATGTCACCTGTCCCACCTGTCCCCATGTCACCTGTCCCCATGTCCCCTGTCCCTGTCCCCAGCACATCGTGTCGCACCTGCGCTCGCTGTCCCCATGTCCCCATGTCCCCATGTCACCTGTCCCCACCTGTCCCCTGTCCCCAGCACATCGTGTCCCACCTGTCCCCATGTCACCTGTCCCCACCTGTCCCCAGCACATCATGTCGCACCTGCGCTCGCTGGCCACGCCCTGGCACCTGGAGCTCCACACCTGTCCCACCTGTCCCTGTGTCCCCATGTCCCCACATGTCCCCAGCTGTCCCTGTCCCCAGCACATCGTGTCCCACTTGTCCCCATGTCACCTGTCACCCCCTGTCCCTGTCCCCAGCACATCGTGTCCCACCTGTCCCCATGTGTCCCCACCTGTCCCCAGCACATCGTGTCCCACCTGTGCTCGCTGTCCCCATGTCCCCATGTCCCCATGTCACCTGTCACCCCCTGTCCCTGTCCCCAGCACATCGTGTCACACCTGCGCTCGCTGGCCACGCCCTGGCACCTGGAGCTCGACACCTTCTCGGCGGCCACGCCCCGCGGGCAGGTGACCTTCAGCAGCGTGGTGGCCACGGCGGCGCCGGTGACGGCGCGGCGCCTGGCGCTGGCCTGCCACTACGACACCAAGGTGCTGCCCCCGGACACCTGGGGGGACACCTGGGGGGACGCACCTGGGGACACACCTGGGGACAGCGACGGGACCTTCGTGGGCGCCACCGACGCCGCCGTGCCCTGCGCGCTGCTGCTGGAGCTGGCCACGGCGCTGGATGGACACCTGAGCAAGAGAGGAGAGCAGGTGAGGGGTGACACACCTGGGGACAGGTGAGGGACACACCTGGGACACCTGGGAATGGCTGGGGACAGGTAGGGACAGGTGGCACCGTGCCCTGCGCGCTGCTGCTGGAGCTGGCCACGGCGCTGGATGGACACCTGAGCAAGAGGGGAGAGCAGGTGAGGGGTGACACACCTGGGGACAGGTGAGGGACACACCTGGGACACCTGGGAATGGCTGGGGACAGGTAGGGACAGGTGGCACCGTGCCCTGCGCGCTGCTGCTGGAGCTGGCCACGGCGCTGGACACACACCTGAGCAAGAGGGGAGAGCAGGTGAGGGGTGACACACCTGGGGACAGGTGAGGGACACACCTGGGGACACACCTGACACACCTGGGGACAGGTGGGGCCGTGCCCTGCGCGCTGCTGCTGGAGCTGGCCACGGCCTTGGACACGCACCTGAGCAAGAGAGAGCACCAGGTGAGGGGTGACACACCTGGGGACAGGTGAGGATACACCTGGGGACACCTGGGACACCTGGGGATGGGTGGGGACACACCTGGGGACAGGTGGGGCCGTGCCCTGCGCGCTGCTGCTGGAGCTGGCCACGGCGCTGGACACGCACCTGAGCAAGAGAGAGCACCAGGTGAGGGGTGACACACCTGGGGACAGGTGAGGGACACACCTGGGACACCTGGGAATGGCTGGGGACAGGTAGGGACAGGTGGGGCCGTGCCCTGCGCGCTCCTGCTGGAGCTGGCCACGGCCTTGGACACGCACCTGAGCAAGAGAGAGCACCAGGTGAGGGGTGACACACCTGGGGACACCTGGGGACAGGTGGGAATGGTTGGGGACAGGTAGGGACAGGTGGCACCGTGCCCTGCGCGCTGCTGCTGGAGCTGGCCACGGCGCTGGATGGACACCTGAGCAAGAGAGGAGAGCAGGTGAGGGGTGGGACAGGTGAGGGATACACCTGGGGATGGCTGGGGACACATGGGGGTCACTTCAGAACACCTGGGGGTCACTTGGGGACAGGTGGGGATGTCTGGGGGTCACGTGGGGGTGTGACAGGTGTGTCACTCAGGTGTGTCCCAGGTGTGACAGGTGTGTCCCAGGTGTGTGACCCAGGTGTGTCCCCCCAGGACCCCCCCCCCAACACTGCAGCTGTCCCAGGTGTATCCCAGGTGTCCCAGCTGTCCCTCAGGTGTCCCAGGTGTGGCAGGTGTGTCACTCAGGTGTCACTCAGGTATTCCAGGTGTGACAGGTGTGTCACTCAGGTGTGTCACCCAGGTGTATCCCCCCAGGACCCCCCCCCAACACTGCAGCTGTCCCAGGTGTGTCCCAGGTATCCCCAGGTGTCCCAGCTGTCACTCAGGTGTCACTCAGGTGTCCCCAGGTGTGACAGGTGTGACAGGTGTGTCCCAGGTGTGTGACCCAGGTGTGTCCCCCCCAGGACCCCCCCCCTGACGCTGCAGCTATCCCAGGTGTATCCCAGGTGTCCCCAGGTGTGACAGGTGTGACAGGTGTGTCCCAGGTGTGACAGGTGTGTCCCAGGTGTGTGACCCAGGTGTGTCCCCCCAGGACCCCCCCCCTGACGCTGCAGCTGTCCCCAGGTGTGGCAGGTGTGTCACTCAGGTGTGTCCCAGGTGTGTGACCCAGGTGTGTCCCCCCAGGACCCCCCCCTGACGCTGCAGCTGCTGTTCCTGGACGGGGAGGAGGCGTTCGGCACCTGGAGCGAGCGCGACTCGCTCTACGGGGCGCGGCACCTGGCGGGGGCCATGGCACGGAGGGGACACCCCGCGGGGTCAGAGGTCACCGCCATGGTCAGTGACAATGGGGACACCCCGCGGGGTCAGAGGTCACCGCCATGGTCAGTGACAATGGGGACACCCCGTGGGGTCAGAGGTCACCGCCATGGTCAGTGCCATGGAGGGGACACTGTCCCTGTCCCTGTCCCTGTGTCCCTGTCCCCAAGGTGTCCCTGTCCCTGTGGTGTCCCTGTGATGTCCCCACAATGTCCCCAAGTGTCCCCTCGGTGTCCCCAGAGCCTGCTGGTGCTGCTGGACCTGCTGGGAGCCCCCAGCCCCGCTGTGTCCCTGTGTGTCCCCCATGTCCCCATGTCCCCGGTGTCCCCAGGGTGTCCCTGTGTGTCCCTGTGTGTCCCTGTGATGTCCCCAAGGTGTCCCCTCGGTGTCCCCAGAGCCTGCTGGTGCTGCTGGCCCTGCTGGGCGCCCCCAGCCCCGCTGTGTCCCCATGTCCCTGTGTGTCCCTGTCCCCTCGGTGTCCCTGTCCCCTCGGTGTCCCTGTGGTGTCCCCACAATGTCCCCAAGTGTCCCCTGTGTCCCCAGAGCCTGCTGGTGCTGCTGGACCTGCTGGGAGCCCCCAGCCCCGCTGTGTCCCTGTGTGTCCCCATGTCCCCATGTCCCCGGTGTCCCCAGGGTGTCCCTGTGTGTCCCTGTGTGTCCCTGTGATGTCCCCAAGGTGTCCCCTCGGTGTCCCCAGAGCCTGCTGGTGCTGCTGGCCCTGCTGGGCGCCCCCAGCCCCGCTGTGTCCCCATGTCCCTGTGTGTCCCTGTCCCCTCGGTGTCCCTGTCCCCTCGGTGTCCCTGTGGTGTCCCCACAATGTCCCCAAGTGTCCCCTGTGTCCCCAGAGCCTGCTGGTGCTGCTGGACCTGCTGGGAGCCCCCAGCCCCCGCTGTGTCCCTGTGTGTCCCCATGTCCCCATGTCCCCATGTCCCCGGTGTCCCCAGGGTGTCCCTGTGTGTCCCTGTGTGTCCCTGTGATGTCCCCAAGGTGTCCCCTCGGTGTCCCCAGAGCCTGCTGGTGCTGCTGGACCTGCTGGGCGCCCCCAGCCCCGCCATCCACAGCCACTTCCCCAGAGCCACCGATGGTTCCTGCGCCTGGCCGGCATCGGTGAGACCCCGGGACGGGGACGGGGACAGGGGGACAGAGGGACAGAGGGACAGCCAGGGGACACCGGGGACGGGGACAGGGACAGGGGGGACATGGGGGGGACAGGCAGGGGACACCGGGGACGGGGACAGGGACAGGGACAGGGGGACAGAGGGACACGGGGACAGAGGGACAGCCAGGGGACACAGGGGACAGGGACAGGGACAGGGGGGGACATGGGGGACATGGGGGGGACTTGGGGACAGAGGGACAGGGAGGGGACACAGGGGACACCGGGGACGGGGACAGGGACAGGGACAGGGACACGGGGGGACATGGGGGGGACAGCCAGGGGACATGGGGACAGGGACAGGGACACGGGGACAAAGGGGGGACATGGGGACACGGGGACAGAGGGACAGGGAGGGGACAGCCGGGGGACACGGGCTGGGATGGGGTGGGGACAGGGCTGGGGACAATGGGGAGGGGTGGGGACAATGACGGGGCGGGGACAGTGACGGGACCGAGGGACGGGATCCGGACATGGGACAAGAACCCAGAGAGGGTGGCGGTGTCCCCAGTGTCCCCCCAGATGTCCCCATTATCCCTGTTACCCCCAATCCCCCCAATGTCCCCTCAGTGTCCCCAATGTCCCCAAATGTCCCCAAATGTCCCCAGTGTCCCCAATGTCCCCCAGTGTCCCCATTATCCCTATTACCCCCAATCCCCGCAATGTCCCCCTCAGTGTCCCCAATGTTCCCAATGTCCCCAATGTCCCCTGACTGTCCCCAATGTTCCCAATGTTCTCAATGTCCCCATTGTCCCCTGACTGTCCCCAATGTCCCCAATCCCCACAATGTCCCCAATGTGTCCCCATTGTCCCCGTTAACCCCAATCCCCCCAATGTTCCCTCACTGTCCCCAATGTCCCCAATGTCCCCTCACTGTCCCCAATGTCCCCAATGTCCCCTCAATGTCCCCAAATGTCCCCAATCCCCGCAATGTCCCCAATGCCCCCAGTGTCCCCAATGTCCCCATTGTCCCCAATGCCCCCAATGTCCCCTGACTGTCCCCCGTTGTCCCCAATGTCCCCAGTGTCCCCAGTGTCCCCAATGTCCCCTCACTGTCCCCAATGTGTCCCCTCGCTGTCCCCAGAGCAGCGCCTGCGCCGCCTGGCCCTGCTCCGCTCCCCCCCCCCAGCCGCCGTTCTTTCCGCCTCAGCCCCGCCCCGGGGCCCGTCGAGGACGACCACCTGCCCTTCCTGCGCCGAGGTGACCGTCCCCCACTGTCCCCTCAGTGTCCCCGATGTCCCCAGTGTCCCCAATGTCCCCGATGTCCCCATTGTCCCCCGATGTCCCCCAGTGTCCCCCAATGTCCCTTTGCTGTCCCCACAGGTGTCCCCAGTGTCCCCAATCCCCTCAATGTCCCCCAAATGTCCCCAATGCACCCAATGTCCCCTCAGTGTCCCCCAAATGTCCCCAAATGTCCTCTGAGTCCCCAATCCCCCCATTGTCCCCAATATCCACAGTGTCCCCGATGTCCCCTCAATGTCCCCCATTATCCCCAATGTCCCCAAATGTCCCCAATGTCCCCCCATGTCCCCCATGTCCCCAATGTCCCAAATCCCCCCAGATGTCCCCCAAATGTCCCCTCTGTCCCCGCAGGGGTCCCGGTGCTGCACGTGATCCCGACGCCGTTCCCGCGGGTCTGGCACACGCCGGGGGACACCGAGGCCAACCTGGACCCCCCCGACCGTGCACGACCTGGCCAAGGTGCTGCTGGTCTTCGTGGCCGAGTTCCTGCAGCTCTGAGCCCCCGAAATCCCCGAAAACAGCCCCAAAAAAACACCAAAAATGGAAAAACCCAAAAATCCCCCAAAAAATCCCCCCAAAAAAATCCCCAAAAATCTCTGGACCTGGCCAAGGTGCTGCTGGTCTTCGTGGCCGAGTTCCTGCAGCTCTGAGCCCCGGAAATCCCCGAAAACAGCCCCAAAAAAACGCCCAAAAACGCCAAAAATGGAAAAACCCAAAAATCCCCCAAAAAAATCACAAAAAAACACCCCAAAAAAATCACAAAAAAATCCCGGACCTGGCCAAGGTGCTGCTGGTCTTCGTGGCCGAGTTCCTGCAGCTCTGGGGCCCCCAAAATCCCCGAAAACAACCCCAAAAAACCACCCAAAAACGCCAAAAATGGAAAAACCCAAAAATCCCCCCAAAAAATCCTCCAAAAATCCCAAAAAAACACCCCGAAAAAATCCCCAAAAATCCCCGGACCTGGCCAAGGTGGTGCTGGTCTTCGTGGCCGAGTTCCTGCAGCTCTGAGCCCCCAAAATCCCCGAAAACAGCCCCAAAAAACACCAAAAATGGAAAAAAAAACCCCAAAACAACAAAAAAATCACAAAAACCACCCCAAAAATTCCCAAAAAATAAAAAAAAATCCCCCAGACCCCCAAAATTCCAATAAATCCAAACAAACTCCAGGGCAGCAGAATTTCTCTTTATTGTTGGGATTTGGGGTCACACCTGGGGTCACACCTGGGGGGACAAAAAGGGGTTAAAGGGGGGGGCTCGGGGGATTTGGGGTCCCTGGGGAGATTTTGGGGTCCCAGGTGGGGATTTTGGGGTTTCTGGGGGGGATTTTGGGGGTCCCGGGGAGGATTTTGGGGGTCCCAGGGGGATTTGGGGGTCCCGTTTGGGGATTTTGGGGTTCTAGGGGGATTTTTGGGGTCCCAGGTGGGGATTTTGGGGGTCCCTGGGGGGATTTTGGGGTCTCTGGGGGGGATTTTGTGGGTCCCAGGAGGATTTTGGGGGTCCTTGAGGGGGATTTTAGGATCCTGGGTGGGGATTTTGGGGTCCCTGGGGGGATTTTGGGATCCCAGGGGGATTTTGGGGGTGCTGGGTGGGGATTTGGGGGTCCCGGGGAGGATTTTGGGGTCCCAGGGGGATTTTGGGATCCCAGGTGGAGATTTTGGGGTTTCTGGGGGGGGATTTTGGGGGGTTCCAGGAGGGATTTTGGGGTCCCAGGGTGGATTTTGGGGTCCCTGGGGGGATTTTGGGGGTCCCGGGGGGGATTTGGGGTCCCGGGGTCTCACCCTCGTGGCCGAGGGTCTCTGCGGGCGCCGCTCCGGCCCGGGGGGGCTCAGCTGGGGGGTCCCCGTGGTGTCTGTTGGGGTCCTGGGGCCAAAAACCGCCGTGAGACCCCCCAAAAAAACCCCAAATCCTGTCTGGAACCTGCCAGGACCCCCCAAAATCCCCAAAAAACCCCAAAGTGCCCCAAAATCCACCAAATTCTGAACCCCAAAGTGCCGACAAACTGCCCCAAATCCTGAATCAGAAACTGCCCCAAAACTGCCCAAAATCCTGAACTCCAAACTGTCCCAAAATCTCCAAATCCTGAACCCCAAAGTGCCCCAAAATCTCCAAATCCTGAACCCCAATTTGCCCCAAAAACTGCCACAAATCCTGAACACCAAAGAGCCACAAACTGCCCGAAAATTGCCCCAAATCCTGAACCCCAAACTGCCCCAAAATCTCCAAATCCTGAACCCCAATACCTCCTAAAATCCCTGAAAGCACGGCAAATCCTGAACCCTAAACTGCCACAAACTGCCCCAAAACCCCCAAACCGCCCCGAAACACCCCGAAACTCGATTAAAAAAATCCAGAACAGTCCCAAAAGTGCCCGAAACGGCCCCAAACCCGACCTGCCGGCCGCCTCCTCCTCCTGGCCACGGCCAGCCCCACGCCGGGGCGCCAGCAGCAGCAGCGGGAGCGCGCACAGCGCCAGCGGGGCCGCGCCCCCCGCGCCGGGCGGGGGGTTCGGGGGGCTCGGGGGCGCGGCCAGGCGCTCCTCGCAGCGCGGCCCGATGAAGCGGGGGCACAGGCGCACACGGGCCCCGAGAAGTGCGTGAAGCACGTCCCCGCCGGTGCGCGCACGGGCTGGGGGGCGCAGGCGCCGGCGCGGCGGCGGCAGCGCGGACCCGCGAAGCCCAAGGTGCAGCTGCAGGTGAAGGCGTTGGCCCCGTCCTGGCACGTGCCGCCGTGCGCGCACGGGTTCGGCGCGCAGTCGTCCGCGTTGTGCTCGCAGCGGCGCCCCGAGAACCCCGCGGGGCAGCGGCAGCGCGGCCAGGGGCCCCCGGGCCGGTCCTGGCACTGCCCGCCTGTAATGGAAATCGAGAAAAAATGCGTTAAAATGGGTGAAAATTGGGTGAAAAATGGATTTAAAATGGGTTAAAAATGGGTTTAAAATGGGTTATAAAGGGTTAAAAAGGGGGGAAATTGGGGGGGAAATGGGGGAAAAATTGGGTTAAAAATGGGGTTAAAAATGGATTTGAAATGGGTTACAAAGGGTTAAAAAAGGGGGGAAATCGGGGGGAAAATGGGTCAAAAATGGATTTAAAATGGGTTACAAAGGGTTAAAAAGGGGGGGAAATCGGGGGGAAAATGGGTTAAAAATGGGTTAAAATGGATTTAAAATGGGTTATAAAGGGTTAAAAAGGGGGGGAATGGGGGGAAAATTGGAGGAAAATTGGGGGGAAAATTGGGGAAAAATTGGGTTAAAAATGGGTTAAAAATGGATTTAAAATGGGGTTATAAAGGGTTAAAAAAGGGGGAAATGGGGGGGAAAATTGGAGGAAAATTGGAGAAAAAATGAGTAAAAAACTGAGGAAAAAATGGGGAAAAATAGGGGGGAAAAAAGGGGAAATGTTGAGTAAAAAATGGAGGAAAAATGGGTAAAAAATGGGGAAGGAAAATAGGGAAAAATTGGGGAAATGTTGAGTAAAAAATGGAGGAAAAATGGGTAAAAAATGGGGAAAAATTGGGGAAAAAATGGGTAAAAATGGGGAAAAATTGGGTAAAAAATGAGAAAAAATGGGGGAAAATTGGGTAAAAAATGAGAAAAAAGATGGTAAAAAAGGGGTTAAAAATGGATTTAAAATGGGCTATAAAGGGTTAAAAAGGGGGAAATTGGGGGGAAAATGGGGTAAAAATAGGGAAAAATTGGGGAAAAATTGGGGAAAATATGGGCAAAAAATGGTGAAAATTGGGTAAAAAATGCGGAAAAATTAGGAAAAAAATGGGGGAAAATGAGAAAAAATGGGGGAAAAATTGGGAAAAATATGGGCAAAAAATGGTGAAAATTGGGTAAAAAATGCGGAAAAATTAGGAAAAAAAATGGGGGGAAAATGGAAAAAAATGGGGGAAAAATTGGGAAAATATGGGGAAAAATTGGGGGGAAAAATGGAGAAAAATGGGTAAAAAAATGAGAAAAAATGAATTAAATGGGTAAAATATGGGGGGAAAATGGGGAAAATTTGTATAAAATTGGGGAAATATTGAGTAAAAAATGGAAGAAAAATGGGGAAAAATTGGGGGTTTTGGGGATTTTTGGGTTATTTTGAGGTATTTTTGGGTATTTTGGGTGGTTTTTTTGGGGTTTTGTTTTTTTGGTTATTTTTTATTTTTGGGTTATTTTCAGGTATTTGGTTACTTTGGGGTTATTTTGGTGTGGGGGTCTCACCGTTGAGGCAGTAGTGGGGCTCGCAGCGATCCGCCCTCCGCTCGCAGTTTGAAGCCCCGGAAGCCGGGGGGGGCAGCGGCAGCTGTAGCCGGGCCCGGGGGGGCGGCCCGGGGGTCCCGGGGGGTCCCGGGGGTCCCGGGGGTCCCGGGGGGGGGGCCCCGGGGGGGGGCCCGGGCCGGGGGGTCGGGGGCGCAGGCGCCGCCGTTGAAGCAGGGCCCGAGGGGCGCAGGGGGAGGGGGGGCACCTCGGGGAGGGGGAACGGGACCCCCGGACCCCCGGGAGGGGGCTCGGGGACCCCCGGAGGGGATTGGGGGACCCCCGGGACCCCCGGGAGGGGCTCGGGGACCCCCGGGAACCCCCCGAAGATGCTCAGAGACCCCCGGGGGGGGATTGGGGATCCCCAGGGGGGGATTTGAGACCCCCGGGAGGGGATTTGGGACCCCCGCGAGGGGATTGGGGATCCCCAGAAGGGGATTTGGGACCCCCAGGACCCCCGGGAGGGGCTCTGGACCCCCAAGAGGGGCTCTGAGACCCCCGGGAGGGGCTTGGGGGCCCCTGGGGGGAGCTTCGAGACCCCCGGGAGGGGATCAGGGACACCCAAAAGGGGCTTGGAGACACCCCGGGAGGGGCTTTGAGACCCCCGGGAGGGGATTTGGGACCCCCGGGACCCCCCCAAAGATGCTCTGAGACCCCCGGGAGAGACTTTGAGACCCCCGGGAGGGGCTTGGGGGCCCCCTGGGGGGAGCTTTGAGACCCCCGGGAGGGGCTCAGAGACCCCCAGGATCGACTCCGGGACCCTCGGGAGGGGCTTTGAGACCCCCGGGAGGGGCCCCTGGGACCCCCAGAAGAGGCTTTGAGACCCCCAGGATCGGCTCCGGGACCCCCGGGAGGGGCTTTGAGACCCCCGGGAGGGGCTCAGAGACCCCTAGGACCCCTTGATGATGCTTCGGGACCCCCGGGAGGGGGCTTGGGGACCCCCAGGGGGGGATTTGAGACCCCCGGGAGGGGCCCTGGGACCCCCAGAAGAGGCTTTGAGACCCCCAGGATCGGCTCCGGGACCCCCGGGACCCCCCTGGCGATGCTCCGGGACCCCCAGAAGAGGCTTTGAGACCCCCGGGATCGGCTCCGGGACCTCCGGGACCCCCTGACGATGCTCCGGGACCCCCGGGAGGGGCTTTGAGACCCCCGGGGGGCGGCTCCGGGACCGAGGACGGGGCCGCAGCTCCGGGGGTCGCCACCTCCGAGACCCCCGGGGGGTCCGGGACCCCCTCCGGGACCCTCGAGACCCCCGGGACCCCCTCCGGGACCCCCCTCCGGGACCCCCGGTGTCGCCTCCGGTGCCGCGGGGGGCGTCGCAGCCCGCTGCCGGGGACCCTGCGGGGGACAGCGGCCGTGAGTGGGGGCGGGGGGTCGCGGGGGGTCTCAAGGGGGTCCCGGGGTGTTTTGGGGGGGTTTCGGGGGATTCTTGGGGTCCTGGGGGGCTTCGGGAGGGTCTTAAGGGGGGTTCCGAGGGGGTCCCGCGGGGTCTTGGGGGATTTCAGGGGGTCCCGGGGTTGTTCTGGGGGGGGTCCCAGGGGGATTCTGGGGGGGGTTTTGGGGTTCGCGGGGATGTTTTGGGGGGGGTTTCGGGGGATTCCGGGGATCCTGGGGGGTCCTAGGGGGGTCCTGGGGGGATTCTGGGGGGGTCCTGGAGGGTCTCAAGGGGGTCGCGAGGGGTCTTGGGGGGGGGTTTCAGGGGATTCTGGGGGTCCTGGGGGGTCCCGGGGGGTGTCCTGGGGGGTCTCAAGGGGGTCCCGGGGGTGTTTTGGGGGGGGTTTCGGGGGATTTTGGGGGGGTCCCTGGGGGGGGTCTCGGGGGTCTCAGGAGGGTCACAGGGGTTTTGGGGGTCCCGGGGGGGTCTCGGAGGGGTCCTGGGGGGGGTCCCGGGGGGGTTTTGGAGGCCGGGGGGGGTCCCGGGGTTGTTTGGGGGGGTCTCGGGAGGGTTTGGGGGTCCCGGGGGGGTTTGGGGGTCCCGGGGGTCCCGGGGGGGTTTGGGGGTCCCGGGGGGTCCCGGGGGTCTCAGGGTGGGGGGGGGTCGCACTCACCGAGCAGTCGCGGGGGGCGGCGCAGGCGCGGGGGGGGGGCGCAGGGACCCCCGCACCCCCCTGGGGGGACAGAAAATGGGGAGGGGGCTCAGGGACCCGAACCGCGGGGGGGGCGGGGGGGGGCGGGGGTTGGGATTTTGGGGGGGGGGCAGGGGTTTATTTTTTTGGGGGGGGGTCAGGGGTATTTTTTGGGGTTTTTTTTGGGGGGGAGTTTTGGGGAGGGGGTCAGGAACTTTTTGGGGTTTTTTTTTCTGGGGGGGTATGGGAGTTTTTGGGGGGGTCAGGGATATTTTGGGGTTGTTTTTTGGGGGGGTTTGGGGGGGGCTCAGGATTTTTTGGGGTTTTTTTTGGGGGGGGGTCAGGGATATTTTAGGATTTTTTTGGGGTTTTTTTGGGGGGTGTCAGGGATTTTTTTGGGGGGTGTCAGGATTTTTTGGGGTTATAAATTTTTTTTTGGGGGGGTCAGGGATTTTTTTGGGGGTGTCAGGGATTTTTTGGGGGGTGTCAGGGATTTTTTGGGGGAGGTTTTTGGGGAGGATCAGGGATTTTTTGGGGTTTTTTTTGGGGGGGGGTGTCAGGGATTTTTTTGGGTTTTTTTGGGGGTGTCAGGGATTTTTTGGGGTTATATATTTTTTGGGGGGGGGTCACTCACGGGGGGCGCAGCAGCGTCGCAGGGCGCGCGGGCGGGGGGGGGGAGGGGGCAGCGCAGGCGGGTCCCGAAGCGCCGCCCCACCCCCCCGGCCCCCCCCCGCCAGGGCCCCCCCGGGCTCAGGCGCGGCGGGGGGGCCCTGGGGGGGAAATTGGGGAGGGGTCGGCACGGCCGCGACCCCCCCCGGGACCCCCCCAGGAACCCCGGCACGGTTTAACCCCCCCAGACCCCGAAATTCCCCCCAAAATCTGAATTTCCCCCCCAAAATCTGAATTTCTGCCCAAAAAACCCCGAATTTCCCCCCCCCCCAACCCCAAAAAT
>NC_087508.1:0-99465 GCF_036417665.1 Passer domesticus | reverse complement strand
AAATCCCCCGAAATTAACCCAAATTCCACCCGAAATTAACCCAAAATTAACCCAAAATTAACCCAAAATCACCCCGGGACCCCCCGGGACGGAGAGCACCCGGAGCTCCAAGACCCCCGCGGGGCGGCCCTGCGGACCCCAGACCCAAATTAACCAAAATTAACAAAAGTCATCCCGAAATTACCCAAAAATAACACAAAATTAACCAAAATCACACCGAAATTAACCCAAATACACCCAAAATGAACCCAAATCACCCCGGGACCCCCGGGCACGGACAGGACCCGCAGCTCCAGGACCCCCGCGGGGCGAGCCTGCAGACCCCAGACCCAAATTAACCAAAATTTACAGAAATCCGCCCGAAATTAACACAAAATTAACCCAAATCACACCGGAATTAACCAAAATTGACACAAAGAGACCCAAAATCACCCCGGGACCCCCCGGGACGGAAAGGACCCGCAGCTCCAAGAGCCCCGCGGGGCGAGCCTACGGACCCCAGACCCAAATTAACCAAAATCCCGAAAAATTAACTCAAAATTAACACAAATCCCACCGAAATTAACCAAAATCACACCGAAATTAACCAAAATTAACCCAAAATGAACCCAAATCACCCCGGGACCCCCCGGGCACGGACAGGACCCACAGCTCCAGGACCCCCGCGGGGCGAGCCTGCCGACCCCAGACCCAAATTAACCAAAATTGGCAAAAATTAACCCAAAATCAACACAAATCCCACCGAAATTAACCAAAATCACACCAAAATTAATCCAAATACACCCAAAATGAACCCAAAATCACCCCGGGACCCCCGGGGACGGAGAGGACCCGCAGCTCCAGGACCCCCGCGGGGCGAGCCTGCCGACCCCAGACCCAAATTAACAAAAATTAACAAAAATCCCCCCGAAATATCCCCAAAATCCACCGAAATTAACCCAAAATTAACCGAAATCACACCGAAATTAACCCAAAATCCCACCCGGGACCCCCGCACGGACCCCCGCGACCCCCGGGGACGGAGAGGATCCGCAGCTCCAGGACACCGAGGGGCGAGCCTGCAGACCCCAGACCCAAA
This sequence comes from Passer domesticus, assembly GCF_036417665.1. Taxonomy (NCBI): domain Eukaryota; kingdom Metazoa; phylum Chordata; class Aves; order Passeriformes; family Passeridae; genus Passer; species Passer domesticus. The sequence goes on along the minus strand of NC_087508.1, from coordinate 98,387 downwards.
TTAACCAAAATCCCCCCGAAATCCCCCCAAATTTACCCAAATTCCCCCGAAATTAACCCAAAATCCCACCCGGGACCCCCAAAATCCTCCTCAGGAGCCCCGCGGGGCGCGCCGGGCGACCCCAGACCCGAAATTAACACAGAGACCCCCGAAATTAACCCAAAATTAACCCCGGGACCCCCAAAATCCCCCCCAGGGACCCCAAAATCTCCCTCCGGGACCCCCGAAATTAACCCAGAGAAACCCCAAAATCCCCCCCAGGACCCCCGCGGGGCGGCCCTGGCGACCCCAGACCCAAATTGACCCAAAGAGCGCCAAAATCCCCCCCGGGACCCCCAAAATCCCCCCAGAGTCCCCAAATCCCCCCCAAAATCCCCCTCAAGACCCCCAGAATCCCCCCCAGAGACCCCAAAATCCCCCCAGGACCCCCAAAATCCCCCCCTAGGACCCCCCAAAATCCCCCCCAGGACCCCCCGCGGGGCGGCCCTGGCGACCCCAGACCCAAATTGATCCAAAGAGCGCCAAAATCCCCCCCAGGGACCCCCTAAAATCCCCCCCCAGGACCCCCAAAATCCCCCCCAAAATCCCCCCTAAGACCCCAAATCCCTCCCCAAGACCCCAAAAATCCCCCTCAAGACCCCCAAAATCCCCCCCAGGACCCCCAAATCGCCCCCTCCCCAAATTCCCCGCCCCCCTCACCGGGGCGGGGCCGAGGAAGAGGAGGAGGAGGAGGGGCAGGAGGGGGAGGGGCAGCAGCATGGCCGGGTCTGGGGTCGCGGGGGGTCCCGTCGGGGCCGGGGCTCGGCGGCCTCTGGGCCCCGCGCCGCCCCCAGACCCATTTGAAGGCGGCAAAGCCCCGCCCACCGCCGCGGGCCCCGCCCACCGCGCGTAAGCCACGCCCACGAGGCACCAAAAATGGGATTGGGACCCAAAAAGGGGATTGGGACCCAAAAAAGGGGATTGGGACCCAAAAAAGGGGATTTGGACCCAAAAAAGGGGATTGGGACCCAAAAAAGGGAATCTGACCCCAAAAAAGGAGATTGGGACCCAAAAAAGGGAGATTAAAACACAGAAAAGGGAATCAGACCCCAAAAAAGGGGATTGGGACCCAAAAAAGGAGATTTGGACCCAAAAATGGGGATTGGGACCCAAAAAAGGAGATTGGAACCCAAAAATGGGGAGATTCAAACCCAAAAAAGGGGATTGGGACCCAAAAATGGGGATTGGACCCAAAAAAGGAGATTGGGACCCAAAAATGGGGATTGGGACCCAAAAAAGGGGAATTTGGACCCAAAAAAGGGGATTGGACCCAAAAAAGGAGATTTGGACCCAAAAAAGGGGATTGGGACCCAAAAAAGGAGATTGGGACCCAAAAAAAGGGGATTGGACCCAAAAAAGGGGATTTGGACCCAAAAAAGGGGAATTTGGACCCAAAAAAGGGAATCTGACCCCAAAAAATGGGGATTGGGACCCAAAAAAGGGGAATTTGGACCCAAAAAAGGGGATTGGACCCAAAAAAAGGGAATTTGGACCCAAAAAAGGGAGATTCAAACCCCAAAAAGGGAGGCTGGGGCCTCAAAAGGGGGATTCAGCCCCAAAACCACCCAGAAAAGGAGATTCAGCCCCAAAACCTCCCAAACCTGTGGGATCTGGCCACAGACCCGGCTCAGAAAGGGGAATTCTGCCCCAAAACGGGGATTGAGCCCCAAAATGGGGAATTCATCACCAAAAATGGGGATTGAGCCCGAAAAATGGGGAATTCTGCCCCAAAAACGGGGATTGAGCCCCAAAACCTCCCCAAAAGGGGAATTCAGCCCCAAAATGGGGGATTCAGCCCCCAAACCCACCCAAACCCGCGGGATTTGGCCCCAAAAAGGGGATTGAGCCCCAAAAATGAGGATTTAGCCCCAAAACCACTCAAAAAAAGGGGATTCAGCCCCAAAAATGGGGATTGACCGCAAAAAGGGAGAATTCAGCCCCAAAATTGGGGATTCAGTCCCAAACCCACCCTGAAAAGAGGGATTTGACCCCAAAATTGGGGAACCAAGCCCCAAAATGGGAACTGAGTCCAAAATTGGGGATTTGACCCCAAAATTGGGGAACTGAGCCCCAAAATGGGAATTGAGCCCCAAAATTGGGGATTTGACCCCAAAAACGGAGAATTCAGCCCCCAAACCCACCTAAAAAAGGGGGACTTGACCCCAAAAATGGGGATTTGACCCCAAAATTGGGGATTTGACCCCGAAAATGGGGATTTGACCCCGAAAATGGGGATTTGACCCCAAAAACGGGGATTCAGCCCCAAACCCGCGGGGGTCCCCCCCAGACCCCTCCCCAAATCCCCTCCCCCAACCAGAGCACCCCCAGACTCCATTTCCGCCTTTATTCGCCCCCAAAATCGGGGCCGGGCCCCCCCAGACCCCTCCCCCACCCCCCCCAATCCCCTCCCCCACCCGCGGCGTTCTGGGAATTCGGGGTTGGGGGAGGGGAGGGGGGATTTGGGGTGCCCCTCCCCCCACGGCGCCGTCCCGCCGCGGCGATGACGTCACGGTGACGCCGCGGTGACGTCACTGCTGCTTGGAGCGCGGCCAGAGGCGCCCGGTGAGGGAGCCCAGGAAAGGCCCCGCCCCCGGCGGCTTCCGGCCCTGCGCCAGCTCCGCCCTCCGCTGCTGCTCCTCCTATCAGGTGAGACCCCCAGGTGAGACCCCCCAGGTAACCCCCGAGACCCCCCAGGTAACCCCAAATATCCCCCCGAGACCCCCCAGGTGTGCCCAGGTAACCCCCAGGTGAGACCCCCCCCAGCTCCGCCCTCCGCTGCTGCTCCTCCTACCGGACAGGTGAGCTCAGGTGAGACCCCCGAGACCCCCCAGGTAACCCCAAATATCCCCCCGAGACCCCCCAGGTATCCCCAGGTAACCCCCGAGACCCCCCAGGTAACCCTGAGACCCTCCAGGTAACCCCAAATATCCCCCAGGTGTGCCCAGGTGAGACCCCCCCCCCAGCTCCGCCCTCCGCTGCTGCTCCTCCTGTCACAGGTGAGACCCCCAGGTGAGACAGGTGAGACCCCCCGAGACCCCCCAGGTAACCCCTGAGACCCCCAGGTAACCCCCAGGTAAATCCCACGTGTATCTCAGGTGCCCCCAGGTGTATCCCAGGTGCCCCCAGGTGTATCTCAGGTGCCCCCCAGGTGTATCTCAGGTGTGCCCAGGTGCCCCCAGGTACCCCCCAGGTGCCCCCAGGTGTATCTCAGGTGCCCCCCAGGTGTATCTCAGGTGTGCCCAGGTGCCCCCAGGTACCCCCCAGGTGCCCCAGGTGTATCCCAGGTGTGTCCCAGCTGTCTCAGGTGTGCCCAGGTGTATCCCAGGTGCCCCCAGGTGTGCCCAGGTGTATCCCAGGTGTATCTCAGGTGCCCCCAGGTGTGCCCAGGTGTATCCCAGGTGTATCTCAGGTGCCCCCAGGTGTGCCCAGGTGTATCTCAGGTGTATCCCAGGTGCCCCAGGTGTGCCCAGGTGCCCCCAGGTGTATCTCAGGTGTGTCCCAGCTATCTCAGGTGCCCCCAGGTATATCCCAGGTGCCCCCAGGTGTATCTCAGGTGCCCCCAACTGTGCCCAGGTGTATCCCAGGTACCCCCCCAGGTGCCCCCAGGTGTATCCCAGGTGCCCCCCGGTGCCCCCAGCTGTGCCCAGGTGTATCCCAGGTACCCCCCAGGTGCCCCCAGGTGTGCCCAGGTGTATCTCAGGTGTGCCCAGGTGTATCCCAGGTGCCCCCAGGTACCCCCCAGGTGCCCCCCGGTGCCCCCAGGTGTATCTCAGGTACCCCCCAGGTGCCCCCAGGTGTATCCCAGCTGTCTCAGGTGCCCCCAGGTGTATCCCAGGTGCCCCCAGGTGCCCCCAGGTGTATCCCAGGTGCCCCCAGGTGCCCCCAGGTGCCCCCAGGTACCCCCCCGGTGCCCCCCGGTGCCCGCAGACCTCCTGGAGGCGGGAGCGGCGCCGCAGGAACGCGGCCAGGGGATCGGCCTCGTGCGAGTAATTCTGCAGCACGGCGCGCACGTCCTGCACGCCGCTGAGCGCGATGGCTGCGGGGAACGGGGGACTTAGGGGATTTTGGGGGGAAACTGGGGGGATTTGGGGCAGATCTGGGGGGAGATTGGGGAATTTTAGGGGTGAATTTGAGGGATTTCAGGGGGAAACTGGGGGATTTTGGGGAATTCTGGGTGTATTTTGGGCAGGTCTGGGTGGGTTTTGGGTGGGTGTGGGTGGGTCTGGGCTGGGTTTAACGGGGTTTTTGGGCCATTTCAGGACATTTTTGGGCCATTTCAGGACATTTTTGGGGCGTTTCACCCACTCTTGAGGAAGGCAGCCAGGTCGTAGAGTGCGCGGTCCTCGGAGCCATTGGGGTTTGGGCGGGTTTGGTGAATTCTGGGTGGGTCTGGGTGGATTTTGGGCAGGTTTGGATGGATTTTGGGTGGGTTTTAACGGGGTTTTTGGGCTCTTTGGGACATTTCAGCCACTCTTGAGGAAGGCAGCCAGGTCGTAGAGCACGCGGTCCTCGGAGCCGTTGGGGTTTGGGTGGGTTTGGTGAATTCTGGGTGGGTTTGGGCGGGGTTTGGATGGATTTTGGGTGGGTTTAACGGGGTTTTTGGGTTATTTCAGGACATTTTTGGGCCATTTCAGGACGTTTTTGGGCCATTTCAGGACATTTTTGGGGCGTTTCACCCACTCTTGAGGAAGGCCGCCAGGTCGTAGAGCGCGCGGTCCTCGGAGCCGCTGGGTTTGGGTGGGTCTGGATGGATTTTGGGCGGGTTTGGATGGATTTTGGGTGGGTTTAAAGGCATTTTTGGGGCATTTCACCCACTCTTGAGGAAGGCCGCCAGGTCGTAGAGCGCGCGGGTCCTCCGGAGCCGCCGTCCCAGCGCGGCAGGGCCAGCCCGTTGTGCGGCTGCAGCCGGAACGAGTCCCGGCGCCAATCCACCACCACCACCCGCGCCGGGTCGCGGTTCAGGCACGAGATGTCCTGCGGGACGCCCCGAATCTGAGCTTTCCGCCCCAAAAAGGGGGCCGGGGGTGCCCGGGGGTGCCCACCTTGACGTGGTGGCCGTCCATGTAGCGCGTGGCGTCGCGGAAGAGCCGGTAGGAGACGAAGCCGTGCGGGTCGATGGAGTCGATCAGCGGGAACGCCGTCTGCGGGGCAGCGGGGGGGGTTGGGGGTTTTTGGGGGCTTTTTGGGGTTTTGGGGTTTTTGGGGGGCTTTTTGGGGTTTTTGGGGGGCTTCGAGGGGGTTTGGAGTAGTTTCTGTGGGGTTTGGGGTTGTTTCGGGGAGTTTGGGATTGTTTTGGGGTCATTTTGGGGGGTTTTGGGGTTGTTTTGGGGGTTTTGGGGTCGTTTCGGGGGTTTGGGAGTATTTTTGGGGGGTTTGGGGTTGTTTTGGGGTCATTTCGGGGGGTTTTGGGTCATTTTGGGGTAGTTTCTGGGGTTTTGGCATTGTTTTGGGGGTTGTTTCGAGGGGTTTGAGGTCGTTTCAGGGGTTTTGGGCTTTTTTTTTGAGGGTTTTGAGGTGATTTTTGGGGGATTTTTGACCATTCTTTTGGGGGGTTTGGGCTGGTTTCAGGGTGTTTTTTTGGGGGACTTTGGGGTGCTGTTTTCAGGGATTTTGAGGTGATTTTTGGGAGGATTTTGGACCATTCTTTTGGGGTTTTGGGCTGTTTTCTTGGGGATATTTTGAGGTGTTTTTTTGGGGGATTTTGGACCATTCTTTTGGGGTTTTGGGCTGTTTTTTGGGGTAGTTTTGGGCTGTTTTTTGGGGGGGTTTTGAGGTGATTTTTTGGGGGGATTTTGGGCTGTTTTTTGGGGTGGTTTTGGGCTGTTTCTTGGGAAATTTTGAGGTGATTTTTTGGGGGATTTTGGGCTGTTTTTTTTGGGTGGTTTTGGGCTGTTTCTTGGGGGGGTTTTGAGGTGATCTTTGGGGGGGATTTTGGGCTGGTTTTTTGGGGTGGTTTTGGGCTGTTTTTTGGGGGGTTTTGAGGTGATTTTTTTGGGGGATTTTGGGCCATTCTTTTGGGGTTTTGGGCTGTTTTTGGGCTGTTTTTTTGGGGTGGTTTTGGGGTGATATTTTTAAGGATTTTGAGGTGTTTTTTGGGGCCATTCTTTTGGGGTTTTGGGCTGTTTTTTGGGGTGGTTTTGGGCTGTTTTCTGGGGGGTTTTGAGGTGATTTTTTGGGGGGATTTTGGGCCATTCTTTTGGGGTTTTGGGCTGTTTTTGGGCTGTTTTTTGGGGTGATATTTTTAAGGGTTTTGAGGTGTTTTTTGGGCCATTCTTTTGGGGTTTTGGGCTGTTTTTTGGGGCTGTTTTAAGCTGCTTTTCCACCCCCATTCTGTTTTACCCCCGAACCACCAACCCCCTTGACCAAAACCCCTCAAACCTCCCCCAAACCCCCCCAGGACCCCCCCAAAACCCCAAATCCCCCCGAATTCCCCCCAAATTGCTGCTGACCATGCCGGTCTCGGAGGTGAAGACGACGATCTCGTAGAGGGGGCGCGAGCTGCTGCAGGAGGTGCTCGATGCCCGGGCGCTTCTTGAACCGCCAGCCCGTCACCAGCTGGTTTGGGGCAAATTCCCGCCGTTTTGGGAAAAATTCTGGGGCTTTGGGGGGAAATTCCGGGGGTTTGGGGGCAGATTTGGTGATTTTGGGGCAAATTCTGGAGGTTTTGGGGCAGATCCTGGAGGTTTGGGGCAAATTCCAGAGGTTTGGGCAAATTCCGGGCGTTTTGGGGCAAATTCCGGGGGGTTTTGGGAAAAAATCCAGAGGTTTTGGGCAAATTCCGGGGGTTTTGGGGCAAATTTGGTGATTTTGGGGCAAATTCTGGAGGTTTTGGGGCACATCCTGGAGGTTTGGGGCAAATCTTGGAGGTTCTGGGGCAAATCTCGGAGGTTTGGGGCAAAATTCCGGTGGTTTTGGGCAAATTCCGGAGGTCTTGGGGCAAATTCCAGGGGTTTTGGGGCAAATTCCGGAGGTTTTGGGGCAAATTCCGGAGGTTTTGGGGCAAATTCCTGCGGTTTTGGGGTCCCTCACCGACCACTCGGGGTGCAGCAGGATTTTTTTTGGTGGTTTTTGGGCTGGTTTTGAGCTGTTTTTATTGGGTTTTTGAGCATTTTTTTGGGGGATTTTGGGGTTTTTGGGTTTTTTTTGGGTCTGGGGGATTTGGGGTCCCTCACCGACCACTCGGGGTGCAGCAGGACTTTTGGGATTTTTTTGGTGGTTTTTGGGCTGGTTTTGAGCCGTTTTTTGGGGGATTTTGGGGGTTTTTGAGCCGTTTTTTGGGGTTTTTGAGCCGTTTTTTTGGGGTTTTTGAGCCGTTTTTGAGCCGTTTTTTGGGGGATTTTGGGGTTTTTGGGTCCAGGAGTTTTCGGGGTCCCTCACCGACCACTCGGGGTGCAGCAGGACCCCCGTGAGCTCGATGACCAGCGTGTAGGGGGGCTGGTAGTAGGGCTCCTGCAGGGGGTCGGGCAGCAGGCGCGCGCTCGTCGGCTCGATGATCATCTGGGGGCATGAATTGGGGCAAAATTGGGAGATTTGGGACAAAATTGGGACATTTGGGACAAAATTGGGGCAAAATTGGGACATTGGGGGCTCGATGATCATCTGGGGCAGAATTGGGCAAAACGGGGAGATTTGGGACAAAATTGGGGCAAAATTGGGATATTGGGGGCTTGATGATTGTCTGGGGGCAAAATTGGGGCAAAACGGGGAGATTTGGGACAAAATTGGGACACTGGGGGCTCGATGATCGTCTGGGGGCAGAAATGGGGATAAAACGGGGAGATTTGGGACAAAATTGGGACAAAATTGGGACATTTGGGACAAAATTGGGACATTTTGGGCATTGGGGACACAAACAGGGACACTGGGAGCCCCCAAACCCCCCCCTAGACCCCTCCAGGACCCCCAAAATCCCCCCAGGACCCCCCCAAGCCCCCCCAGGACCCCCAGGACCCCCAAGCTCACCTGCCTGTAGTCCTTGAAGTACTTGTAGGTTCTGCGCAGGTGCCGGATCCCAACGGGGTCTGGGGACCCCCAGAGACCCCCGGGGGGTCAGGGGGACCCCAGAGGGGACAGGGGACCCCCAAAAGGGGACAGGGACACCCCAGAGGGGGACAGGGGGGACCCCAAAAGGGGACAGGGACCCCCCAAAAGGGGACAGGGACCCCTCAAATGGGGACAGGGACCCCCCAAAAAGGGGACAGGGACAAACCCAGAGGGGACAGAGTGACAGCCCCCCCCCCCCCCCGGGGTGGCAGTGCCCCCCCCTCCCCCTTTGTGTCACACCGGGGCGTGAGCGGGGCTGGGGGTGACAGCGGGGTGACAAACGGGGGGTGGCACCGGGGCAGGGTCCCCTTGTGTCCCCCCCTGTCCCCCCCTGTCCCCCTCCTGTCCCCCACGGGGTCACTCACCGCTGTCAAACTCATCCGGGATCTGTGGGGACACAGAGGGGACATTGGGGGACACTGGAGGTGGCACTGAGGGGACACCAAGGGGACATTGGGGGACATTGGGGACACCGAGAGGACAATGAGGGGACACACAGGGGACAGTGAGGGACAAGGAGGGGACACAAAGTGACACAGAGGGGACACTGAGGTGGGCACAAAGGGGACACTGAGGGACATTGGGGGACATTGGGGACACTGAGGGGACACTGAGGGACATTGGGGACACTGAGGTGGCACAAAGGGGGACACTGAGGGACACTGGGGGACATTGGGAGACATTTGGGACAATGAGGGACATTGGGGACAACGAGGGGACACTGAGGGGACACACAGGGGACAGAGAGGGGACATTGGGGACACTGGGGGACACTGAGGTGGCACAAAGGGGACATTGTGGACCTTGGGGGACACTGGGGGACATTGGGGACACTGAGGTGGCACTGAGGGGACACTGAGGGGACACACAGGGGACAGTGAGGGGACATTGGGGACAGAGAGGGGACATCAAGGTGGCACAGAAGGGACATCGAGGGGACAGTGAGGGGACATTGGGGGACATTGGGGACACTGAGGGGACATTGGGGGACAGAGATGTGGCACTGAGGGGACACAAAGAGACAGAGAGGGGACACTGAGGACAGAGGGACAGGGAGGGGACAGGGAGGTGGCACTGAGGGGACACTGAGGGGACAGTGAGGGACATTGGGGGACATTGGGGACAACGAGGGGACACTGAGGGGACATCAGGGGACAATGAGGGAAACTGAAGGGACATTGGGGACAATGGGGTGGCACTGAGGGGACACTGAGGGGACATTGGGGACACTGAGGTGGCACAAAGGGGACACTGAGGGACACTGGGGACAGGGAGGTGGCACCGAGGGGACATTGAGGGGGACATCAGGGGACACTGAGGGGACACCGAGGGGACATCAGGGGACAGGTGAGGTGGCACCGAGGGGACATCAGGGGACACAAAGGGACACTGGGGGACGCAGAGGGGGCAGGGCCAGCCCCCCGCGGGTGACAATTGGTGACAATTGGTGACAATTGCCAGCGAAGGTGACACCGCTGCTCCCCTGTCCCCTCCCCCGGCCGTTGTCACCCTCTGCCACCCCCTTTGATGTCCCCGGATGTCCCCGCGGGCAGGAAGGGGCTGGGGTGACAAAAGTGACACAGGAGTGACAAAAAAGGGACAAAAAAGGGACAAAAAGGGAAAGAAGTGACAAATAAGGACAAAAAGTGACAAAAAGGGGACAAAAAAGGACAAAAAAAGACAAAAAGGGACAAAACTGACAAAAAAGGGACAAAAAGGGACAAAAAAGGACAAAAAAGGACAAAAAGGGACAAAAAGGGACAAAAAAGGGATAAAAAGGGACAAAAAGGGACAAAAAGGGACAAAAAAGTGACAAAAAAGGGACAAAAAGAACAAAAAAGGGACAAAAAGAACAAAAAAAGGGACAAAAAAGGACAAAAAGGGACAAAAAAGGGACAAAAAAGAGACAAAAAAGGACAAAAAGGGACAAAAAAGACAAAAAAGGACAAAAAGGGACAGCAGGGACAGCAGGACAGGGCCAGCGCCGCCCCCCCCCCGCACTGTCCCCCCCTGTGGGGACAGCTGTCACCCAGTGCCCCCCAGTACATCCCAGTGCCCCCCCAGTGCCCCCCCAGTGCCCCCCAGTACATCCCAGTGCCCCCCCCAGTGCCCCCCAGTGCCCCCCAGTACATCCCAGTGCCCCCCAGTGCTCCCAGTGCCCCCCCCATCCCCTCACCTTGTCCCCGTGCTCGTTCCACGGCGTTGCTGCCTGCGGGGACAGAGGGGACAATGGGGACACTTGGGGACACTTGGGGACACTTGGGGACATTGGGGACACTTTGGGGACATCGAGGAGTGTCCCTGCAGTGTCCTGGGGGGACAGGGGGACACTTGGGGACACTTCTGGGGACACTGGGGACGTTTTGGGGGACATTCGGGGACACCTGGTGACACTGCTGGCAATTTGGGGACACTTGGGGACACTTTGGTGACACCTGGGACCTTTTTGGGGACACTGGTGACACTGCTGGCAATTTGGGGACACCTGGGGGACACTTTGGGGACATTTGGGGGGCATTTGGGGACACTGGTGGCGCCTTTGGTCCACTCTGGGGACACCGAGGGACCCCTGTGGTGACACTGGGGGCATTTTGGGGACACTCTGGGGACACTTTGGGGACACTCTGGGGACACTCAGGGACCTTTGGGGACACTCAGGGATCTTTGGGGACACTCAGGGGACACTCTGGTGACATTTGGGGACCTCTGGTGACACTCAGGTGGCATTTGGGGACACTTTGGGGACACTCAGGGACCCCTGTGGGGACACTGGGGGACACTCTGGGGACACTCAGGGATCTTTGGGGACACTCCGGGGACATTTGGGGACACTTTGGTGATATTCGGGGACACTCAGGTGACACTGGTGACCCTTTTGGGGACACTCAGGTGACACTTTGGGGACCTCTGGGGACACTCAGGTGACATTTGGGGACACTTTGGGGACACTTCAGGGACCTTTTGGTGACACTGGGGACACTCCGGTGACACTGGGGACCCTGAGGTGACACTGGGGACCCTGAGGTGACACTGGGGACCCTGAGGTGACACCTGTGCCAGGTGTGCCACTCACCGAACACGTAGAGCACGGCGGCGCCGCCCGAGGCCGCCAGGAGCCCCCCCCAGGCGCAGCAGCAGCGGCCGCAGGGACCCCCCGGGACCCCCGGGGTGGGTGGGGGTCCTGAGACCCCTCAGGGGGGCTGGGGGCTTCACCCCGACACCTGGGGACAGGTGAGAGAGGGACAGGGGACACCTGAAGACCACTTGGAGACCCCCGGGGGGCACCTGGGGACCCCCAGGGACAGCCTGGGGACACCTTGGGCACACCTGGGGACCCCCAGGGACAGCCTGGGGACACCTGGGAGACACCTGAGGGACACTCGGGAACCCCCAGGGGGCACCTGGGGACCCCCAGTGACACCTGAGGACAGCCTGGGGGACACCTGGGGACACCTGGGAGATACCCGGGGGACCCCTGGGGGCACCTCAGGACCACCCGGGGACACCTGGGGACTCTCGGGGGGACACCTGAGGGACACTCGGGAACCCCTGGGGGACACCTGGGGACCACCCAGTGACACCTGAGGACAGCCTGGGGACACCTGGGAGACACCTTGGGCACACCTGGGGAGACCTGCGGACACCGGGGGGGACACTCGGGACCCCTGGGGGACACCTGGGGACAGCAGGCGACACCTGGGGAATCTCGGGGGACACCTGGGCACACCTGGGGGACACTCAGGGGACACCTGGGGACACCTTGGGCACATCTAGGACCCCTGAGGACAGCCTGGGGACACCTGGGGATGAGGAGGACCCCAGCCACACACAGAGGGGACCCCTGGGGACAAGAGGGACACCCAGGGACTCTCGGGGGACACCTGGGCACACCTGGGGGACACCTGGGGACACCTGGGGGACACTCAGGGACCACTGGGAGATACCTGGGGGGACACCTGGGGACATCAGGGGGACACGTAGGGACCCCTGAGGGAGCCCTGGTGACAACCGGGGCACACCTGGGGGACACCTTGGGGACCCCTGGTGCCCCCCGCCCCTCCCCCCGTGCCCGCCCCCCGCCCTCACCTGGCGCTGCCGCAGCCGCTCCCGCAGCACCGCGGCCGTGTCGGGGCCCGCGGCGGGGGGCGCTGAGGGCGCGCCGGGGCCCGGAGCCCGCGGGGGTCCCGGGGGGTCCCCGGGGGTCCCGGGGGTCGCGGCCCGGACCCGCCGCAGCCCCCAGGCCGCCGCCCGGCCCGCCATGGACGCCGCCATGTTGCTGTACGGCAACGCGCCGGCGCGGGAGCGGCGGCCAATGGGAGCCGCGGGGTGGGCGAGGGGGGAGCCAATCAGAGGAGAGGGGTGAGGGAGAGGGGCGGGGCGAGCGGGGTGTTCAGCCAATGGCGGCGAGGCGGGCGGCCAATGGGGGTGAGGGGAAGGCGGGGCCAGAGGCGCGGCAGCCAATCAGAGCGAAGGCGGGAAAGGCCGGGCCCGGGGAAATGGCGGGCTCGTGGCCCCCGAAAGCGGCACCGAAACCCCCAAAACTGACCCCAAAATCAGCCCCAAATTCCCCCAGACTGGCCCCAAAATGGGCCTGGAAACCAGCCCCAAATTCACCCAGACTGGCCCCAAAAACCTGCCCCAAACCAGCCCCAAAACTGGCCTGAAAATCAGCCCCAAATCCCCTGAAACTGGCCCCAGAACGGGCTCTGAAACCAGCCCCAAACCCCCCAAAATTTGCCCCAAAATGGGCCCCAAAATCAGCCCCAAATCTCCCAAAACGGGCCTGGAAATCAGCCCAGATTTCCCCCTAAAACTGGCCCCAAAATCAGCCCCAAATCCCCCAGAAAGGGCCCAAAACCCCCGGATTTGTCCCAAAATGGGCCCCAAAACCAGCCCAAAATTCCCAAAAATCCCGCCCCAAACCAGCCCCCAAATCCCCTGGAATTTGCCCCAAAACGGAAGCGCTGCGCCCGCGGTTCTTTATTGAACACCAAAACCAGAAACAGCAGCTGAGGGGAGAGCAGGAACGGGGCAGAAAACGGGCAAAAAAGGGGCAGAAAATGGGGGCAATAAAAGGGTAAAAAAGGAGCAGAAACAGGGCAAAAAAGGGGCAAAAAGGGGCAAAAAAAGGAGGAAAAAATGGGCAAAAAAAGGAGGAAAAAGGGACAGAAAAGGGGGAGAAAAAGGAGGAGAAATGGGCGAAAAATGGGCAGAAATGGGCAAAAAAAGGAGGAAAAAAAGGGGCAGAAAAGGGGGCGAAAAAGGAGCAGAAATGGGTCAGAAAAGGGCGAAAAATGGGGCGGAAATGGGCAAAAATTGGGCAAAAAAAGGAGGGAAAATGGGGCAAAAAAGGAGGAAAAAAAGGGGCAAAAATGGAGCAGAAATGGGTAAGAAATGGGCAAAAAATGGGCAGAAAAGGGGCGAAAAAAGGGGCGGAAATGGGCAAAAAATGGCCAAAAAATGGGCGAAAAATGGGAAAAATGGGGCAAAAAATGGGAAAAAAAATGGGGAAAAAAAGGAGGAAAAAAGGGGCAGGAGGGGGGCGGGGCGGGGGGCAGTGGGGCTGGGGGCTGCGGGGGGGCTCAGGCCTCCAGCAGCTTGCCCAGGAAGCGCAGGTTGAGGATCTTGAGCTGCTCCTCCAGGTCCATGCGCACGATGCCGTCCTCGCCGTCGATGCTCAGCAGGATCCCGGTGGCCTCGCGGTCCTCCCCCCAAAATCACCTTCACCTGGGGGGGGAAAACGGGGGTTTGGGGGGCTCAGGGGGGGCCCAGAGGGGTCTGGGGGGTCCCAGAGAGGTTTTTGGGGGGATTTTGGGGGGATTTTTTTGGGGAATTTGGGTGGGTTTTGGGGGGGGATCTCAGCAGGATCCCGGTGGCCTCGCGGTCCTCCCCCAAAATCACCTTCACCTGGGGTGGAAAGGGGAATTTGGGGGGCTCGGGGGGGGTCCCAGAGGGGACTGGGGAGGCTCAGGATGGATTTGGGGGGCTCAGGGGGGGTTTGGATGGTCCCAGAGGGGATTTAGGGGGGATTTGGGGACCTCAAAGGGAATTTGGGGGACTCAGAGGGGATTTGGGGGTCCCCAGGTGTCCCCTGGGGGGTCCCCAGGTGAGTTTTGGGATCCCCAGGTATATTTTGGGGATCCCTCTGTGTTTTTGGGGGTCCCCAGGTACATTTTGGGGTCTGGGTATTTTTGGGGTCCCACCTTGTTGCTCTTGGTGGGCGTGACGGGCTCCAGGTGAGTTTGGGGGGGGTACCCAGGTGTGTTTTTGGTTTCCCCAGGTGTGTTTTTGGTTTCCCCAGGTGTATTTTTGGGGTTCCCAGGTACATTTTTGGGATGCCAGGTACATTTTTGGGGTCCCCAGGTGTTTTTGGGGTCCCACCTTGTTGCTCTTGGTGGGCGTGACGGGCTCCAGGTGCTCGCTGGACACGCTCACCACCTTCTCGCTGTCCTTCAGGTACACCGAGCACATCCCGCCCTGGGGGGGCAGGGGTCAGCCCCAAAGTGACCCCAAAAATACCCCAAATCCCCCCCCAAAAGACCCAAAAAAATCCCCACAAAAATCTCCAAAAAATCCCCCAAAAACCCCCTGGAATGACCCCAAAAATCCCCACAAAAATCTCCCCAAAATCCCCTCCGAAATGACCCCCAAAAATCCCCCAAAATCCCCTCCAAAAACTCCCTGAAAAGACCCAAAAAATCCCCCCAAAAAATCCCCCAAAAACTCCCTGGAATGACCCCAAAAATCCCCACAAAAATCCCCCGAAAGTGACCCCAAAAACCCTCTGAAATGACCCCAAAAAATCACCCAGAAAAACTCCCTGAAACGCCCCCAAATATCCTCCAAAAATCCCCCCAAAATATCCCCCCTGAAATGACCCCAAACCCCCCCCAAACCCCCTTGTATTCCCTCTGTGACCCCCCAAACCCCATTTTAGCCCCCCTGTGACCCCCCAAACCCCCCTTGTATCCCCCCCAAACCCCCCTGGGACCCCCCAAACCCCCTTTTATCCCCCCCAAACCCCATTTCAGCCCCCCTGGGACCCCCCCAAACCCCCCTTGTATCCCCCCAAAACCCCCTGGGACCCCCCAAATCCCTTTTTAGCCCCCCCAAACCCCCTTTTATCCCCCCCAAACCCCATTGTACCCCCCCCAAATCCCCTTTTATCCCCCCCAAACCCCCCTGGGACCCCCCAAACCCCCTTTTATCCCCCCCAAACCCCCTTTTATCCCCCCCAAACCCCATTTTACCCCCCCTGGGACCCCCCAAACCCCGTTTCAGCCCCCCCAGGCACCGTGACGCTGCGGATGACGCTGGTCTGGCTGCCCCAAATCCCCTTTTATCCCCCCCAAACCCCCCTGGGACCCCCTAAACCCCCTTTTATCCCCCCCAAACCCCCTTTTATCCCCCCCAAACCCCATTTTACCCCCCCTGGGACCCCCAAACCCCCCCCAGGCACCGTGACGCTGCGGATGACGCCGGTCTGGCCCACGGCCGCGCTGTCCAGGTACGAGTCCCTGACCTTCACCTGGATGTCCGTGGTCACCCAGTCCCCCCCGCTGGCCTCGATGCCCGAGCCCGGCGTGTGGGGGTTGTACCCCCCCGGGGAGGGGGCCCCAGGGGTCATGGGGCTGTAGCCCACCGGGCTGGGGCTGGGGCTGGCCTGGGGGGCAAGGGGACACCGTCAGGGGGGGCTCCAAGGGGGTTTGGGGGGGCTAAAAGGGGGTTTAGGGGGGTCATAAAGGGGTTTTTGGGGGGGGTACAGGGGAGTTTGGGGGATACAAGTGGGGTTTAGGGGGGCTCCAAGGGGGTTTGGGGGACTTGGAGGGGGTTTGGGGGGGAATCAGAGGGTCTTGGGGGGGCTCCAAGGGGGTTTGGGGGGCTTTTGGGGGGGGCTACGAAGGGGTTTGGGGGGGTACAAGGGGGTTTGGGGGGGATAAAAGGGGCTTGGGGGTGCCAGGGGGGTCTTGGAGTGGGTTTTGGGGGGCTCAGGGTGGCTCAGGGGGTTCGGGCTGGCTCGGGGGGCTCAGGGTGGATTTGGGGTGGGTTTTGGGGGGCTCAGGGGGTTTTGGGGTACCTGGTAGGCCATGGGGGGAGGGCGTGGGGTGGTAGCTGGCCGGCGAGTGCGTGTTCTGGTAGCCCACCGGGCTCGGGGTGGGTTTGGGGGGCTCAGGGTGGGTCTGGGGGCTCGGGGCAGGTCTGGGGTTTTCGGGGCGGGTTTGGGGTGGGTTTCGGGGGGTCCCGGGGGTCCCGGGGGGTACCTGGTAGGCCATGGGGGAGGGCGTGGGTGGTAGCTGGCCGGCGAGTGCGTGTTCTGGTAGCCCGGGGGGCTTTGGGGGGCTCAGGGGGTTCGGGATGGCTCAGGGGGCTCAGGGTGGATTTGGGGTGGGTTTCGGGGGTCCCGGGGGGCTCGGGGGTACCTGGTAGGCCATGGGGGAGGGGCGTGGGGTGGTAGCTGGCCGGCGAGTGCGTGTTCTGGTAGCCCACCGGGCTCGGGGCCACCTGGTGGTAGCTCTGGGGGGAGGGCTGGGCTGGTAGGAGCCCTGGGGGGGAGGGGACGGCGTAGGGCGAGAACTGCTCCGTGTTGTACCTGGGGACGGGTGGGGGCACACCCTGGGGTCACGCCCCGGGTCACACCTGGGGTCACGCCCGGGTCACGCCCGGGGGGGTCCCCGGCACCCCCAGCCGCTCCCCCCCTTTCACGGCAGATTTTGGGGCCCCCAAACTCCACTTTTTCTCCATTTTTCCCCCATTTTTTCCCCAATTTTTCCCCATTTTTTTTCATTTTTACCCATTTTTTACCCAATTTTTACACATTTTTTACCCAATTTTCCCCCATTTTTTACCCAATTTTTACCCAATTTTTCCCCATTTTTTACCTATTTTTTTCGGTTTTTACCCATTTTTTTTACCCAATTTTTAATGCAATTTTTCCACATTTTTTACCCAATATTTCCCCAATTTTTATGCAATTTTTCCCCATTTTTTACCCATTTTTTCGTTTTTTACCCATTTTTTACCCAATTTTTCCACATTTTTTACCCAATATTTCCCCATTTTCCCCCCATTTTTTCCCCATTTTTCCCCATTTTCCCCCATTTTTCCCCTTTTTCCCCCAATTTTCCCCATTTTTTACCCTTTTTTTTTCATTTTTACCCATTTTTTACGCAATTTTTACCCAATTTTTAACCCAATTTTCCCACATCACTTTTTTACCCAATATTTCCCCGAATTTCCCCCATTTTTTACTCAATTTTTCCCCATTTTTAACCCAATTTTCCCCCCATTTTGGGCCCCCCCTGGATTTTGGGGGGGGGGTTTGGAGTATTTTGGGGTGAATTTGGGGTATTTCAGGGGGATTTGGGGTGGATTTTGGGGGTTTGGGGCCCCCAGGACCATTCCCCCCCTTCCCCTCCACCTCCCCACATCCCAATCCCGCCCATTTTGGGGTCCCCCCGGATTTTGGGGTATTTCAGTGGATTTGGGGTGGATTTTGGGGTATTTGGGGTGTATTTTGGAGGGATTTTGGGGTATTTTGGGGGGGTTTCGAGGGGTTCCGGGGTCCCCAGGACCATTCACCCCTTCCCCCCACATCCCCACCCCGCAGATTTTGGGGTCCCCCCGGATTTTGAGGGGATTTGAGGAGAATTCAGGGGGATTTGGGGTGGATTTTGGGGTATTTGGGGTGGATTTCGGGGGGGGTTCGGGGTATTTTGGGGGGGTTTCCGGGGGTCTCGGGGTCCCCAGGACCATTCACCCTTTCCCCCCACATCCCAACCCTGCAGATTTTGGGGGTCCCCCCGGATTTTGGGGTATTTCTGGTGGATTTTGGGATGGATTTTGGGGTATTTTGGGGGGGTTTCGGGGGTCTCGGGGTCCCCACTCACATGGCGGGCGTGCCGGGGGTCTGGGGGTTGTAGGGCTGGCTGACTTGGGGGGACGCGGGGTCGGGGTACCCCGGGGTCTGCGGGTTGGGGGTGCCCCCGTAGCCCTGGGGGGAGGGGGGTGGGCTCGTCCTCGAAGCCGTACTCGAAATCCTCGTCGGCCCTGGGGGGAAAAAATGGGGAGGGGGCCCCAAAAATGGGGAGGGGGCCCCAAAAAATGGGAACACAACCCCAAAACACAGGGGGGAAAATAGGGAGGGGTCCCCAGGAATGGGAACACAGCCCCAGAAATGGGGGGAAATGGGGAGGGGGCCCAAAAATGGGGAGGGGGCCCCAGGAATGGGAACACAACCCCAAAACACAGGGGGGAAAATGGGGAGGGGGGCCCCAGGAATGGGAACACAGCCCCAGAAATGGGGAGGGGGTCCCCAAAAAATGGAGCACAACCCCAAAACACAGGGGGGAAAATGGGGAGGGGTCCCAAAAAATGGGAACACAACCCCAGAGAAAAAAGGAATTGGGGAGGGGTCCCCAAGAATGGGAACCCACCCCCCAGAACACAGGGCAGGGGAATTGGGGAGGGGTCCCCAAAGGGACCAAAAGGGTTTTTTTTGGGGGGGGTCTCATCTTGAGGGTGTGCTGGGTTGTTATTTTGGGTGGGGGTCTCACCTGGAGGGCGTGTTGGGGTTATTTTGGGTGGGGGGTCTCACCTGGAGGGCGTGTTGGGGTTATTTTGGGTGGGGGTCTCCCCTGGAGGGCGTGTTGGGGTTGTTATTTTGGGTGGGGGTCTCCCCTGGAGGGCTGTTGGGGTTATTTTGGGTGGGGGTCTCCCCTGGAGGGCGTGTTGGGGTTGTTATTTTGGGTGGGGGTCTCACCTGGAGGGCGTGTTGGGGTTGTTATTTTGGGTGGGGGTCTCACCTGGAGGGCGTGTTGGGGTTATTTTGGGTGGGGGTCTCACCTGGAGGGCGTGTTGGGGTTGTTGGGGTCCCAGGCCCCGCTCTGGGCCGGGGTCCTGCTCCCGTCGTGCAGGGGGGTCTGCGAGCCGTAGTGGGGGGTGCGGCTCCCTGGGGACCCCGAAATCGCCGTCAGCCCCTGGGGACCACCCAGGGACCCCCCAGGGACCCCCAAAGTCACCGTCACCCCCCAGGGACCCCCGAGGGACACCCCAAAACCACTATCACCCCTGGGACCCCCCCGAAATCACCGTCACCCCCTGGGGACACCATCACCCCCAGGACCCCCAAGAGCCCCCCAGGGTCCCCAGTGTCCCCATGTCCCCAATGTCCCTGTGTCCCCAGTGTCCCCAGAACCCCCCCAGAAGGACCCCTGACCCCCAGAACTGTCCCCAGAATTGTCCCCAGCAGTGTCCCCAGTGTCACCAGGCTCATGTCCCTGTACCCCAATGTCCCCAGAATTGTCCCCCATGTCCCCAGCAGTGTCCCCAGCAGTGTCCCCATGTCCCCATGTCCTGTGTCCCTGTACCCCAATGTCCCCAGCAGTGTCCCCATGTCCCCATGTCCTGTGTCCCTGTACCCCAATGTCCCTGTACCCCCATGTCCTGTGTCCCCAGCAGTGTCCCCAATGTCCCCAGCAGTGTCCCCATGTCCCCAATGTCCCCATGTCCCCAGCACTCACCGTCATGCAGCGGGGTCTGCGAGCTGTACAGGGGCTGTCCCCATGTCCTGTGTCCCTGTGTCCCCATGTCCCTGTACCCCCATGTCCCTGTACCCCCCATGTCCCTGTACCCCAATGTCCCCAGCAGTGTCCCCAATGTCCCCAGCAGTGTCCCCATGTCCCCATGTCCCCAGCACTCACCGTCATGCAGCGGGGTCTGCGAGCCGTACATGGGGCTGTCCCCATGTCCTGTGTCCCTGTACCCCCATGTCCCCATGTCCCTAGTGATGTCCCCTGGTGTCCCCATGTCCCCATGTCCCCAGCAGTGTCCCCATGTCCCCAGCAGTGTCCCCATGTCCCCAATGTCCCCATGTCCCCAGCACTCACCGTCATGCAGCGGGGTCTGCGAGCCGTACATGGGGCTGTCCCCATGTCCTGTGTCCCTGTACCCCCAGTGTCCTGTGTCCCTGTGTCCCCAGCAGTGTCCCCAATGTCCCCAGCAGTGTCCCCCATGTCCCCATGTCCCCAGCACTCACCGTCATGCAGCGGGGTCTGCGAGCCGTACAGGGGCTGTCCCCATGTCCCGTGTCCCTGTACCCCCGTGTCCCTGTATCCCAATGTCCCCAGCAGTGTCCCCATGTCCCCAGCAGTGTCCCCCATGTCCCCAGCAGTGTCCCCATGTCCCCAATGTCCCCAGCAGTGTCCCCATGTCCCCAGCAGTGTCCCCATGTCCCCAATGTCCCCAGCAGTGTCCCCAAGTCCCCAATGTCCCCGTGTCCCCAGCACTCACCGTCATGCAGCGGGGTCCTGTGAGCCGTACAGGGGCTGTCCCCATGTCCTGTGTCCCTGTACCCCCGTGTCCCTGTACCCCAATGTCCCCAGCAGTGTCCCTATGTCCTGTGTCCCTGTGTCCCCAATGTCCCCATGTCCCCAGCACTCACCGTCATGCAGCGGGGTCTGCGAGCCGTACATGGGGCTGTCCCCATGTCCCTGTACCCCCATGTCCCCCATGTCCCTAGTGATGTCCCCATGTCCCCAGCAGTGTCCCCGTGTCCCCATGTCCCCAGCACTCACCGTCATGCAGCGGGGTCTGCGAGCCGTACATGGGCGTGCGGGACCCCGAGCCGTACATGGGGGTCTGCGAGCCGTACATCGGGGTCCTCCCGTAGGCCGAGGTGAGACCCCCGGGGCGCCGGGACCCCCTGCGGGGACACTCGGGTCACACATGGGGACGGGAACACCCGCAGGGGACAGGGGGGTCACACGGGGACAGGGGACACGGGGGGGGTCACAGGGAGGGGGTCCTGGACCCTCTCGAGGGTGCCAGAGACCCCCTTAGGGGTCACCCCCAGCCCTGGGAGGGGGTCCCCAGGGATGTCCCCAGGCCTGTGCCCTGCCCAGGACTGTCCCCAGGGTGTCCCCAGGATGTCCCCAGATGTCCCCAAGGTGTCCCAGGGTGTCCCCAGGGTGTCCCCAGCCCCACTCACACGGTGGTCAGCCTCTGCCTGTCCACCGAGATCGTCTGGCACTGTCCCATCCCTGTCCTCATCCCTGTCCCACCCCTGTCCCCAGGGCTGTCCCCATCCCAGGACTGTCTCAGAACTGTCCCCAGGATGTCCCCAAGGTGTCCCAGGGTGTCCCCAGGGTGTCCCAGGGTGTCCCCAGGGTGTCACCCCACTCACACAGTGGTCAGCCTCTGCCTGTCCACCGAGATCGTCTGGCACTGTCCCACCCCTGTCCCCAGGGCTGTCCCCAGGGCTGTCCCCATCCCAGGACTGTCTCAGAACTGTCCCCAGGATGTCCCCAGATGTCTCCAGGATGTCCCCAAGGTGTCCCCAGGGTGTCCCCAGCCCCACTCACACAGTGGTCAGACTCTGCCTGTCCACCGAGATCGTCTGGCACTGTCCCACCCCTGTCCCCAGGGCTGTCCCCATCCCAGGACTGTCTCAGAACTGTCCCCAGGATGTCCCCAGATGTCTCCAGGATGTCCCCAAGGTGTCCCCAGGGTGTCCCCAGCCCCACTCACACGGTGGTCAGCCTCTGCCTGTCCACCGAGATCGTCTGGCACGTCGAGTGCAGCTCCACGCGCGCCGTCGACTCCGTGGCGTCCTTCACCACCCCCGATGTACCCTGGGGGGGCCCGGGGGGGGTCAGGGGGGTTTGGGGATCCCCCCGGGGGGTTTTTTGGGGGGGCTTTGGGGGGTCTCAGAGGCGCACCCACCTTTGTAGGGCCCCTGGGAGATGCGCACCGTCTGCCCGATCAGGTCGTTGTCGCGGCGCCCGCGGCCCCCGGCTCAGCCCCCCGGCCCCAAATCCGCCCCTCTGCCCTGCGGGGGTGGGTGGGGGGCTCAGCGGGGCCCCCGAGGGTCCCCAGAGCCCCCCGGGACCCCTCCCCAAAGGCACTCACCGGCCCCGCTGGGGTGCATGGGGCTGCTGATGCGGGGCGACATCGGCGTGAAGCCGCACATGGCGAAGTTGGTGACGTCCCGGGGCTGGGGAGGGGGCAAAGGGGGTCGGAATGGGGGGAAAAAGGGGGAAAAGGGGAAAACGGGGGGCGCCGGGGAGGGGGCTCACCTTGGAGCCCCCCGCCAGCACCAGGTGCCGCGTCTTGCAGACGAACATGCCGCCGTTCTCCACCAGCTTCTTGCAGTGCAGGAAGGCGAAGCCGCGGAACAGGTGGCGGATCTCGCCCTCGCGGCCCTGCGGGGAGGGGGGCGCGGCAGGGTCGGACCCCTCCCCAAATCACTGCCTGAGACCCCCCAGACTGCTGGGGGAGACCCCCAAATGACTGCCTGAGACCCCTCCCCAAATTACTGCCTGAGACCCCCCCCAGACTGCTGGGGGAGCCCCCCAAATGACTGCCTGAGACCCCTCCCCAAATTACTGCCTGAGACCCCCCCCAGACTGCTGGGGGAGAGCCCACAAATTATTGTGCGAGACCCCTCCCCCAAATTACTGCCTGAGACCCCCCCAAACTGCTGGGGGAGCCCCCCAAATGACTGCCTGAGACCCCCCCAGACCGCTGGGGGAGACCCCCAAATGACTGCCTGAGACCCCTCCCCAAATTACTGCCTGAGACCCCTCCCCAAATTACTGCCTGAGACCCCCGCAAATCATACTGTGAGACCCCCAAACTGCTGGGGGAGAGCCCACAAATTACTGGGTGAGACCCCTCCCCAAATTACTGCCTGAGACCCCCGCAAATCATACTGTGAGACCCCCCAAATGCTGGGGGAGAGCCCACAAATTACTGGGTGAGACCCCTCCCCAAATTACTGCCTGAGATCCTCCCAAGCTGCTGGGGAGACCCTCCCCAAATTTACTGTGTGAGACCCCCCCCAAAATTCCTGAGGATGCCCTCAAACCCACCCAAACCTCCCCCCCAAACCCCTCAGGGACCCCCAGACCCCCCCAGGGACCCCAGACCCACGGAGTGGGGGCCGTCGATGACTTTGACGATGTCCTTGACGTGGATGTTGTTCTGCCCCAAAACCCCCCCAAACCCCACCCCAAATCCCCCCAAAAACCCCCCAAATCCCCCCCAAACCTCCCCCCAAACCCCCCAGGGACCCCAGACCCACGGAGTGGGGGCCGTCGATGACTTTGACGATGTCCTTGACGTGGATGTTGTTCTGCTCCGAGTCCAGCGCCACGGCGAAGCGATTGTCCTTCTTGCGGCTGACGGCCTGGTGCCGCACCGTCACCACCTTGCCGTACATGTTCAGCACCTGGGACAGGTATGATACACCTGGGATACACCTGGGATACACCTGGATGTACCTGAGATACACCTGGGATACACCTGAGACAGGTGGGACTGCCTGGGATACACCTGGGATACACCTGGGACACACCCAGGGCTGGCTGGTGCCGCACCGTCACCACCTTGCTGTACATGTTCAGCACCTGGGACAGGTGGGACACACCTGAGACACCTGAGATACACCTGAGATACACTTGGGATACACCTGGGATACACCCGAGGCAGGTGGGATACACCTGAGATACACCTGGATGTACCTGAGATATACCTGGGACACACCTGAGACACCTGGGACACACCTGAGACAGGTCAGATACACCTGGGATACACCTGAGACACCTGGGATACACCTGAGATACACCTGGATATACCTGAGATACACCTGGGACACACCTGAGACACCTGGGACACACCTGAGACAGGTAAGATACACCTGGGATACACCTGAGACACCTGGGATACACCTGAGATACACCTGGATGTACCTGAGATACACCTGGGACACACCTGAGACACCTGGGACACACCTGAGACAGGTCAGATACACCTGGGATACACCTGAGACACCTGGGATACACCTGAGATACACCTGGATGTACCTGAGATACACCTGGGACACACCTGAAACACACCTGGGATACACCTGGATGTACCTGAGATACACCTGAGATACACCTGGGACAGGTGAGACACACCTAGATGTACCTGGGATACACCTGGGACACACCTGAGACAGGTCAGATACACCTGGGACACACCTGAGACACCTGGGATACACCTGAGATACACCTGGATGTACCTGAGATACACCTGGGACACACCTGAAACACACCTGGGATACACCTGGATGTACCTGAGATACACCTGAGATACACCTGGGACAGGTGAGACACACCTAGATGTACCTGGGATACACCTGGGACACACCTGAGACACCTGGGACACACCTGGGCTACACCCCATTTCTGTGGGGTTTTGAGGGATTTTTGGGGGGATTTTTTGGGGGATTTCTGGAGGATTTCCGTGGCCTTTTTGGGGATTTTTTTGAGAATTTCCGTGGGGTTTTCTGGGATTTTTGGGGGGGATTTCTGTGGGGTTTTGGGGGATTTTTTGAGGGGGTTTTGGTCAGGATTTGAGGGGGATTTCTCTTGGGTTTTGGGGGATTTTTTGGGAGGATGTTTTTTTAGGATTTCCGTGAGGTTTTGGAGGATTTTTTGAAGGGGATTTTTTGGGGATTTCAGGAGGATTTCCGTGGCCTTTTTTGGGGATTTTTGGGGAGGATTTTGGGGCAGGATTTCAGGAGGATTTCCAAGAGGTTTTGGGGAATTTTTTGGGAGGATTCGGGCGGGATTTCAGAAGGATTTCTGTGGGATTCTGTGGGATTTTTTGGGTGGATTTTTTTGAGGATTTCAGTAGCGTTTTGGGGAATTTTTTGGGGGGATTTTGGTCAGGATTTTGGGGGGATTTCCATGGGGTTCTGTGGGGTTTTTTGTGTGGATTTTCTTTGAGGATTTCCGTGGGGTTTTGGGGGATTTTTTGGGGGATTTTTGGCAGGGATTTCAGTAGGATTTCCGTGGAGTTTTAGGGGATTTTTCGGCGAGATTTTTTTGAGGATTTCTGTGGGGTTTTGTGGCATTTTTTTGGTGGATTTTTTTGAGGATTTCCGTGGAGTTTTGCGGGATTTTTTTGGGGATTTCAGAAAGATTTCCATGGGGTTCTGTGGGATTTTTTGGGTGGATTTTCTTTGAGGATTTCCGTGGGGTTTTGGGGGATTTTTTGGGGGATTTTGGGGCAGGATTTCAGGAGGATTTCTGTGGGGTTCTGTGGGATTTTTTGGGTGGATTTTTCTGAGAATTTCCGTGGAGTCTGGGGGGATTTTTTGGGGGGATTTTTGTCAGGATTTGAGGAAGATTTCTCTGGGGTTTTGTGGGATTTTTTCGGGGGATTTTTTTGAGGATTTCCGTGGGAATCTGTGGGATTTTTTGGGGGGATTTCTGTGGGGTTTTGGGGGATTTTTTGGGGGGATCTTGGGCAGGATTTCAGGAGGATTTACGTGGGATTCTGTGGGATTTTTTGGGGGGATTTTTCTGAGAATTTCCGTGTGGTTTTGGGGGATTTTTTGGGTGGGATTTTTCTGAGAATTTCCGTGGGGTTTTCTGGGATTTTTGGGTGGATTTTTCTGAGAATTTCCGTGGGGTTTTGGGGGATTTTTTGGGTGGATTTTTCTGAGAATTTCCGTGTGGTTTGGGGGATTTTTTGGGGGGGATTTTTCTGAGAATTTCCGTGGGGTTTTCTGGGATTTTTGGGTGGATTTTTCTGAGAATTTCCGTGGGGTTTTGGGGGATTTTTGGGGGGATCTGGGGCAGGATTTGGGGCGGATCTGGGGGTCTCACCTGGAAGGTCTCCCGCTCCAGGCGCACGATGACCCCCACGGTTTGGGGGTCCAGCTGCACCAGCTCCCCCCACTCGTGCTGCCCCCCCCACGTCCACGCCCGAGGCCGTCTCGGAGCAGAGCTGCAGGTCCCGGGGCAGCACCTTCAGCTGGGGCGGGAAGGGGAGAGCGGCGCTGGGGACCCAAAACTGCCGGATTTCACCCCAAAACCCAGCAGCTCTGCTTCCACCCCAAAACCCGCCCCATTTCACCCCAAAACCCGGCCACAGCTCTGCTTTTACCTCAAAACCACCCCGTTTCAACCCAAAACCGCCCGATTTCACTCCAAAACTGCTCGATTTCACCCCAAAACCGCCCCATTTCACCCCAAAACTGCCCCATTTCACCCCAAAACCCAGCAGCTCTGCTTCCACCCCGAAACCGCCCGATTTCACCCCAAAACCGCCCCATTTCACCCCAAAACCCGGCCACAGCTCTGCTTTTACCTCAAAACCACCCCGTTTCAACCCAAAACCGCCCGATTTCACCCCAAAACCGCTCGATTTCACCCCAAAACCCAGCCCCAGCTCTTTCACCCCAAAACCGCCAGATTTTTCCCGTTTTCACAGTTTTTTGCCCCATTCCCACCTCGTGCATAGTCAGGTCAGAGAACAGGATCACAAAGTTCTCCTCCACCCTCTGTTTCCCCTGATTTTATCCCATTTTACCCCACTTTTATGCCGTTTTTTTCCTGATTTTCACCATTTTTATGCCATTCTTCCCCATTTTTCCCCATTTTTTCCCGTTTTCACCATTTTTCGCCCCATTCCCACCTTGTGCATGGTCAGGTCAGAGAACAGGATCACGAAGTTCTCCTCCACCCTCCGTTTCCCCTCATTTTACCTCATCTTTTTTCCTTTTCATGCCATTTTTTTCCCGTTTTTTCTCGTTTTTTCACCGTTTTCCCCGTTTTTTCCCATTTTCACCATTTCTTGCCCCATTCCCACCTCATGCATGGTGAGGTCGGAGAACAGGACCACGAAGTTCTCCTCCCTGCTCCATTTCCCCCAGTTTAATCTTGTTTTACCCCATTTTTATGCCATTTTTTCCCCGTTTTTTCTCATTTTTCACCGTTTTTTCCCCGTTTTTTCCTGTTTTCTCCCTTTTTCGCCCCATTCCCACCTCATGCATGGTGAGGTCGGAGAACAGGATCACGAAGTTCTCCTCCACCCTCAATTTCCCCTGATTTTACCTCATCTTTTTGCCAGTTTGATGCCATTTTCCCCCCGATTTTTCCCATTTTTTTCACCGTTTTTCCCCGTTTTTTCCTGTTTTCTCCCTTTTTCGCCCCATTCCCACCTTGTGCATGGTGAGGTCGGAGAACAGGATCACGAAGTTCTCCTCCCCCTCCATTTCCCCTCATTTTACCTCATCTTTTTGCCAGTTTGATGCCATTTTCCCCCCGATTTTTCCCATTTTTTCACCGTTTTTCCCCGTTTTTTCCCATTTTCACCATTTCTTGCCCCATTCCCACCTCGTGCATGGTGAGGTCGGAGAAGAGGATCACGAAGTTCTCCTCCACCCTGACGATGAGCCCGGTGTCCCCCTCGAAGCGCCCGGCGATCACCTTGACGTGGTCGCCCATCCTGAAGTATTTCCGCAGCTCCTGCGCCGGGAACTCCAGCATGTCCTGCAGAACCCCAAATTCCCGCTTTAGCGCCCCAAAACCGCCCCCGGTTGGGGATTTTTGGGGGGTTTCGGGGCGCTCCCCACCTTGAGGTCCTCGTGCTTGGGCATGATGGTGATCTTGTTGCCGTCCACGCTGAGGATTTTGCCTGCAGGTTGATGAGCTCCCCCTCGCACACCTCCACGTTGTCGCCCGGCTGGAAGTTGTGCTCCCGCTCCTTCCCTGCGGGTTTTTGGGGTGAATTCCGGCGGTTTCGGGGCACTTTGGGGCGGGGCAGCGGGGGGACCCTCGTACCTGTGCTCTCGGTCACCACCTCCAGGTCGATGCCCTCGGGTTGGTCCTCGAATTTCTCCAGCTCGGACAGGGTGGGCTTGACGCCCTCCGTGATCTGGGTTTGGGGGGAAATCCCGAGGTTTGGGGCAAAAACGGGGCTGGGGCTGCAGCGGGGGGGGTTAAGGGTCAAAACTGTGGGGTTTGGGTTCAAACTTAGGGGTTCTGGGTTCAAATTTGTGAGGTTTGGATTCAAATTTGGGGGTTTGGGTTCAAACTTGGGGGTTTTGGGTTCAAATTTGGGGGTTTAAGGATCAAATTTGGGGATTTCGTGTTCAAATTTGTGAGGTTTGGGTTCAAATTTGTTAGGTTCGGGTTCAAACAGGCGGGTTTTGGGCTGGAAGAGGCAGATTTTGGCTGGAACAGGCCCATTTTGGGCTGGATTTTGGCAGATTTTGGACAGACTATGGCCATTTTGGGCTGGAACAGGCCCGTTTAGGGTCAGACCAGCCCATTTTGGGTCAGATTTCCCCAGATTGGGGCTCACCACGGCCGACATGGCGAAGCTCTTGAACAGGAACATTTTGGGCTGGAACAGGCCCATTTTGGGGTGGATTTTGGCGGATTTTGGACAGACCATGCCCATTTTTTCCCAGACCAGGCCCCTTTAGGGTCAGACCAGCCCATTTTGGGTCAGATTTCCCCAGATTGGGGCTCACCACGGCCGACATAGCGAAGCTCTTGAACAGGAACATTTTGGGTCAGACCCTGCACATTTTGGGCTGGATTTTTCCCATACCCTGCCTGTTCTGGGTCACACCGTGCCCATTTTGGGTCAGACCAGCCCATTTTGGGTCAGATTTCCCCAGATTCGGGCTCACCACAGCCGACATGGCGAAGCTCTTGAACAGGAACATTTTGGGCTGGAACAGGCCCATTTTTGGGGTGGATTTTGGCAGATTTTGGACAGACCATGCCCATTTTTATTTTGGCAGATTTTGGACAGACCATGCCCATTTTTTCCCAGACCAGGCCTGTTTAGGGTCAGACAGCCCATTTTGGGTCAGATTTCCCCAGATTGGGGCTCACCACGGCCCGACATGGCGAAGCTCTTGAACAGGAACATTTTGGGCTGGAACAGGCCCATTTTGGGCTGGATTTTGGCAGATTTTGGACAGACCATGCCCATTTTGGGCTGGAACAGGCCCGCTTAGGGTCAGACCAGCCCGTTTTGGGGTGACTTTCAGCAGATTTTGGCTCACCACGGCGGACATGGCGAAGCTCTTGAACAGGAACATTTTGGGTCAGACCCTGCACATTTTGGGCTGGATTTTTCCCATACCCTGCTGTTTTGGGTCACACCATGCCCATTTTGGCCCATTTTGGGTCAGATTTCCCCAGACCGGGGCTCACCACGGCCGACATGGCGAAGCTCTTGAACAGGAACATTTTGGGCTGGAACAGGCCCATTTTGGGCTGGATTTTGGCAGATTTTGGACAGACCATGCCCATTTTGGGCTGGAACAGGCCCGTTTAGGGTCAGACCAGCCCATTTTGGTCAGATTTCCCCAGACTGGGGCTCACCACGGCTGACATGGCGAAGCTCTTGAACAGGAACATTTTGGGCTGGAACAGGCCCGTTTTGGGCTGGATTTTGGCAGATTTTGGACAGACCATGCCCATTTTGGCTGGAACAGGCCCACTTAGGGTCAGACCAGCCCGTTTTGGGGTGAGTTTCAGCAGACTGGGGCTCACCACGGCGGACATGGCGAAGCTCTTGAACAGGAACATTTTGGGCTGGATTTTGGCAGATTTTGGACAGACCATGCCCATTTTGGGCTGGAACAGGCCCGCTTAGGGTCAGACCAGCCCGTTTTGGGGTGACTTTCAGCAGATTTTGGCTCACCACGGCCGACATGGCGAAGCTCTTGAACAGGAAGCCCTTGCGGCTGTAGCGGTTGCCCTCGAAGATCAGGAAGTCGCCGTCGGAGGCCACGTCCCCGCCCAGGGACCTGCGGGGACACCGGGGGCTCAGGGGTGTCCTGGGGGGTTTGGGGGGTCCCTGGGGGGTTTGGGGGGTCCCTGGGGGGTCCCAGGGGGGTCCCCGGGGTCCCGGCCGTACCGGATCTTCTCGGCATCAAGAGCCGCTGCGGCGGCCGCTTGAACTTCTTGCGCTTGGCGAACCAGTCCTTCTGTGGGGAGGGGAGAGAGAGGGGTCTGCTCGGGGGGACCAGAGGGGATCCACTGGGATGGGATCCACTGGGATGGATCTGATAGGGGATCTGATAGGGGATCTGAGCTGGGGTCTGCTCGGGGGGACCAGAGGGGATCCAGAGCTGGGATCTGCTGGGGGATCCACCGAGCTGGGATCTGAGCTGGGGTCTGCTCAGGGGGGATCCAGAGCTGGGATGGGATCTGATGGGGGATCTGAGCTGGGATCTGCTGAGTGGGGATTTGCTGGGCTGGGATCTGACAGGGGATCTGAGCTGGGGTCTGCTCGGGGGGACCAGAGGGGATCCACTGGGGTGGGATCCACTGGGATGGATCTGACAGGGGATCTGAGCTGGGGTCTGCTCGGGGGGGACCAGAGGGGATCCACTGGGGTGGATCTGATAGGGGATCTGACAGGGGATCTGAGCTGGGATCTGCTGAGTGGGGATCTGCTGGCTGGGATCTGAGCTGGGGTCTGCTCGGGGGGGACCCAGAGGGGATCCACTGGGATGGGATCTGCTGGGATGGATCTGATAGGGGATCTGACAGGGGATCTGAGCTGGGGTCTGCTCAGGGGGACCCAGAGGGGATCCACTGAGCTGGGATCTGCTGGGGGATCCACTGGGATGGGATCCATTTGGATGGATCTGATAGGGGATCTGAGCTGCGATCTCATCAGGGATCCACTGAGCTGGGATCTGCTGGGGGATCCACTGAGCAGGGATCCCAACGGGGATCTGCTGGGCTGGGATCTGAGCTGGGATCTCATCAGGGATCTGCTGGGCTGGGATCTGCTGGGCTGGGATCTGAGTTGGGATCTAGTGAGCTGGGATCTCATCAGGGATTCACTGCCTCAGGATCTGACTGGGGATCCACTGCCCTGGGATCTGCTCAGGGACCTGCCCAGGTGATCCCCTGCCCCAGGATCCCCTCCCCCCCCCCACCAGGCTCATCCGGGCTTTGATGCGGTCGAAGTCGATCCTGGGGATCATCTTCAGGGAGATCTGGTTCTGGCTGGGCTCCACGTAATCCACCTGGCCACGGGAGACCCAGGTGAGCCCCAGGTGAGCCCTGAGCCCCCCAGGTGAGCCCTGAGCCCCCCCAGTGTGTCCCTAGGTGAGCCCTGAACCCCCCCAGTTGTGCCCCCTCTCCCCCAGGTGAGCCCTGAACCCCCCCAGGTGTGTCCCCTGTCCCCCAGGTGTGTCCCCTCTGCCCAGGTGTCCCCCAGGTGTGTCCCCTCTCCCCTAGATGCCCCCCAGCTGTCCCCAGGTGCCCCCAGCTCCCCCCCAGCTGTCCCCAGTGTGTCCCCTGTCCCCAGGTGTGTCCCCTGTCCCCCAGGTGTGTCCCTTCTCCCCCAGCTGTCCTCAGGTGCCCCCAGCTCCCCCCCAGCTGTCCCCAGGTGTGTCCCTTGTCCCCCAGGTGTCCCCCCAGGTGCATCCCCTGTCCCCCAGGTGTGACCCTGTCCCCCAGGTGTGTCCCCCCTCCCTTCCAGATGTGTCCCTCTCCCCTAGATGCCCCCCAGCTCCCCCCCAGGTGTATCCCCTGTCCCCCAGGTGTGTCCCCTGTCCCCCAGGTGCCCCCAGCTCCCCCCAGGTGCCCCCAGCTCCCCCCCAGGTGTGTCCCCCCTCCCTTCCAGGTGTGTCACCTCTCCCCTAGATGCCCCCCAGCTCCCCCCCAGGTGTCCCCCAGGTGCATCCCCTGTCCCCCAGGTGTGTCCCCTGTCCCCCAGGTGCCCCCAGCTCCCCCCAGGTGTGTCCCCTGTCCCCCAGGTGTGTCCCCTGTCCCCCAGGTGTGTCCCCTGTCCCCCAGGTGCCCCCAGCTCCCCCCCAGGTGTGTCCCCTGTCCCCCAGGTGTGTCCCCTGTCCCCCAGGTGCCCCCAGCTCCCCCCCAGGTGCCCCCAGCTCCCCCCCAGGTGCCCCCAGCTCCCCCCAGGTGTGCCCCTCACCTGGGCGATGTCGTCCTTGTAGATGCCCCTCTTGAGGCGCACCCAGGCCTTGGGCTTGAGGTTGGTGACCTCCTTGACCACCTTGAGCACGTCGGTCATCTCCTTGATGGGCACCATCTGCTGGTTCCAGTAGCCCAGGCGCAGGTTGCCCACGCCCTCGATGGCCTGCTTCACGTGGGTCTGCTTGTAGGCCTCCACGTACAGGTACCCCCGCACGTGCTCGGGGGCCACCACCGACTTGATCTGCAGGGGCTGGGGGACAGTGACACTGCTGTGACATCGGGGGTGACACTGCTGTGACACTGGAGACAGCCCAGTGTAACCCCGGTGTAACCCCAGTGACCACAGGTACAGGTGTGACCCCCTGTACAGGTGTGCCCCCAGTGTCCCCACGTACAGGTACCCCCGCACGTGCTCGGGGGCCACCACCGACTTGATCTGCAGGGGCTGGGGGCACGGGGTGACATCGGTGTGACATTGGTGTGACACTGGGGACAGCCTGGAGACAGCCCAGTGTAACCCCGGTGTAACCCCAGTGTCCCCATGTACAGGTGTGACCCCAGTGTCCCCACGTACAGGTACCCCCGCACGTGCTCGGGGGCCACCACCGACTTGATCTGCAGGGGCTGGGGGACAGTGACACTGCTGTGACATCGGGGTGACACTGCTGTGACACTGGGACAGCCCAGTGTAACCCCAGTGACCACAGGTACAGGTGTGCCCCCAGTGTCCCCACGTACAGGTAACCACCGACTTGATCTGCAGGGGCTGGGGGGACAGGGTGACACTGCTGTGACATCGGGGTGACACTGCTGTGACACTGGGGACAGCCCAGTGTAACCCCGGTGTTCCTTTGTACAGGTGTGACCCCCTGTACAGGTGTGACCCCAGTGTCCCCACGCACAGGTAACCACCGACTCGATCTGCAGGGGCTGGGGACACGGGGTGACACTGCTGTGACATCGGTGTGACACTGCTGTGACACTGGGACAGCCCAGTACAGCCCAGTGCAGCCCAGTACAGACCAGTACAGCCCAGTACAGCCCAGTGCGGCCTCAGTGTCCCCAGGTACAGGTGTGACCAGGTGTGACCCCACGCACAGGTGTGTTCCCAGCCCCTCCAGTCGTTCCAGTGTCCCCCAGTGTCTCTCAGTGTCCCCCAGTCCCCCCCAGTCCGTCCCAGTCCGTCCCAGTTTGATCCCAGTCCCTCCCAGTCCTTCCAGTCCATCTCAGTCCCCCCCAGTCCATCCCAGTTTGATCCCAGTCTGTCCCAGTCCCTCCCAGTTTGATCCCAGTCCCTCCCAGTGCCCTCCCAGTCCATCTCAGTCCCCCCCAGTCCATCCCAGTCCATCCCAGTCCGTCCCAGTTTGATCCCAGTCTGTCCCAGTCCGTCCCAGTTTGATCCCAGTCCCTCCCAGTCCGTCCCAGTTTGATCCCAGTCCCTCCCAGTCTGTCCCAGTTTGATTCCAGTCCATTCCCAGTCCACCCCAGTCCCTCCCAGTCCCTCCCAGTCCGTCCCAGTCCCCCCAGCCCCTCCCAGTCCGTCCCAGTTTGATCCCAGTCCCCCCCAGTCCCTCCCAGTCCGTCCCAGTCCCTCCCAGTCTGTCCCAGTTTGATCCCAGTCCCTCCCAGTCCGTCCCAGTCCATTCCCAGTCCCTCCCAGTCCATCTCAATCCGTCCCAGTCCCTCCCAGTCCGTCCCAGTTTGATCCCAGTCCCTCCCAGTCCGTCCCAGTCCATTCCCAGTCCCTCCCAGTCCTCCCAGTCCGTCCCAGTCCGTCCCAGTTTGATCCCAGTCCCTCCCAGTCCCTCCCAGTCCCTCCCAGTCCATTCCCAGTCCCTCCCAGTCCGTCCCAGTCCATTCCCAGTCCCTCCCAGTCCATCCCAGTCCCTCCCAGTCCCCCCCAGTCCGTCCCAGTCCCTCCCAGTCCGTCCCAGTTTGATCCCAGTCCCTCCCAGTCCCTCCCAGTCCCTCCCAGTCCGTCCCAGTCCCTCCCAGTCCCTCCCAGTCCATCCCAGTCCCTCCCAGTTCCCTCCAGTCCATCCCAGTCCCTCCCAGTCCATCCCAGTTTGATCCCAGTCCCTCCCAGTCCCTCCCAGTCCCTCCCAGTCCGTCCCAGTCCCTCCCAGTCCCTCCCAGTCCATCCCAGTCCCTCCCAGTTCCCTCCCAGTCCATCCCAGTCCCTCCCAGTCCATCCCAGTTTGATCCAGTCCCTCCCAGTCCGTCCCAGTCCCTCCCAGTCCCCCCCAGTCCATCCCAGTCCCTCCCAGTTCCCTCCCAGTCCATCCCAGTCCCTCCCAGTCCATCCCAGTTTGATCCCAGTCCCTCCCAGTCCCTCCCAGTCCGTCCCAGTCCGTCCCAGTCTCACCGTCTCCGTGTACTGGTACGCGATGAATTTGCGCATGAGTGCGATGGCCGTGGCGCGCTCCTCGCCAATCTGGGGCAAAAACGGCAAGATTTGGGCAAGAACGGAAAGGTTTGGGCAAAAACAGAAAGGTTTGGGGAAAAACAGCAGGATTTGGGGAAAAACAGGAGAGTTTGGGGAAAAACAGGAGAGTTTGGGGAAAAACAGGAGAGTTTGGGGAAAAACAGGAGGATTTGGGGAAAAACAGCGGGATTTGGGGAAAAACAGGAGAGTTTGGGGAAAAACAGGAGGGTTTGGGGAAAAACAGTGGGGTTTGGGGAAAAACAGGAGAGTTTGGGGGAAAACAGCGGGATTTGGGGAAAAACAGCGGGATTTGGGGAAAAACAGGAGAGTTTGGGGAAAAACAGGAGGGTTTGGGGAAAAACAGAAAGGTTTGGGGAAAAACAGGAGAGTTTGGGGAAAAACAGGAGAGTTTGGGGAAAAACAGAAAGGTTTGGGGAAAAACAGGAGAGTTTGGGAAAAACAGGAGGGTTTGGGAAAAACAGGAGGGTTTGGGGAAAAACAGCGGGATTTGGGGAAAAACAGGAGAGTTTGGGGAAAAACAGGAGGGTTTGGGGAAAAACAGGAGAGTTTGGGGAAAAACAGGAGAGTTTGGGGAAAAACAGCGGGATTTGGGGAAAAACAGGAGGTTTGGGGAAAAACAGGAGGGTTTGGGGAAAAAACAGTGGGGTTTGGGGAAAAACAGGAGAGTTTTGGGGAAAAACAGGAGGGTTTGGGGAAAAAACAGGAGGGTTTGGGGAAAAACAGGAGAGTTTGGGGAAAACAGCAAAGGAAAAAAAAGAACAAAAAAAAAAAAGAGTTTAGAGGAGAAAAAAAAGAGAGATTTGGGGAAAAACAGCGGGATTTGGGGAAAAACAGGAGAGTTTGGGGAAAAACAGGAGGGTTTGGGGAAAAACAGGAGAGTTTGGGGAAAAACAGGAGAGTTTGGGGAAAAAACAGAAAGGTTTGGGGAAAAACAGGAGAGTTTGGGAAAAACAGCGGGATTTGGGCAAAAACAGGAGAGTTTGGGGAAAAACAGCGGGATTTGGGGAAAAACAGGAGAGTTTGGGGAAAAACAGGAGGGTTTGGGGAAAAACAGGAGAGTTTGGGGAAAAACAGGAGAGTTTGGGGAAAAACAGGAGGGTTTGGGGAAAAACAGGAGGGTTTGGGGAAAAAACAGGAGAGTTTGGGGAAAAACAGCGGGATTTGGGCAAAAACAGTGGGGTTTGGGGAAAAACAGGAGGGTTTGGGGAAAAACAGCGGGATTTGGGCAAATCCAGGAGGGTTTGGGCTCAGAGGGGATTTTTGGGCACAAACCCCTCAGTTTTGGGGTCCCCCAGACCCACCTTGCACTTCACAGTCCAGAGATTGGGGTCCCTGGGGGGGAACAAAATTCGTTATTTTGGGGGTCTGACCCAAATCCCCCCTTTTTTCCCCCGGCCCAGTTCCCATTTCTGTTAATTCAGCCCCAAATTCCCGCTTTTTTGCCCCAAAATCCTGGGGTTTTTGCCCAAAATCCTGGGTTTTTTGCCCCAAATTCCCATTTTTTCCCCCAGCCCAGTTCCCATTTTTTAGCTCTGCCCCAAATTCCTGGTTTTTTGACCCAATTTCCTGTTTTTCCCCCCAAATCCCCATTTTTCCCCCCAAATCCCCATTTTTGCCCAAAATCCTGTTTTTTTGCCCCAAACCCCCTTTTTTCCCCAAATCCCTGTTTTTTCCCCCCCAAATCCCCCTTTTTCCCCCCAAATTCCCATTTTCTGCCCAAAATCCCCATTTTTTCCCCCCAAACCCCCATTTTTTCCCCCCAAACCCCCATTTTTTTTTCCCAAATTCCCGTTTTTTTTTGCCCAAAATCCCGTTTTTTTCCCCCAAAAATCGGGTTTATCTGCCCCGCTCTCACTTCACTCCGGGCAGCAGCTGCTGCTGGGTGATGTCGTCCGAGAGCTCGTCCGAGCCGCCGTAAACGCTGGAAACGGGGAAAAGCACCCAAAATCAGGGGGCGGGGCCAGCCGGGGTCGCTCGGGGTCACTCAGGGGTCACTCGGGGGTCACTCGGGGGTCAGGGGTCACTCACGTCTCCCCACGGAGGACTTGGCGTATTTCTTCATGTAGTACTCGCCCAGCTCCTCCTCGCGCTGGTCCCTGCGGAAACGGGGAGAAATCAGGGGGAAAACGGAAAAAACGGGAAAAACGGGGATAAAACGGGAAAAACCGGGGGAAAAAACAGAGAAAAACGAGGAGAAACAGGGAGAAAAATGGGGGAAATCGGTGGCAAACGGGAAAAAACGGGGGGGAAATGGAAAAAATGGGAGAAAAATGGGGGGGAAACGGGGCAAAATCAGCCAGAAAGGGGAAAATGGGGAAAACAAGGGGAAATTGGAAAAACAGGGAGAAACGGGGGGGAAATCAGCCAGAAACGGAGAAAAATGGGGGGAATCAGGGAAGAACAGGGAAAATGGGGGGAAATCGGTGAGAAATGGGGAGAAAAAAGGGGGGAAATGGGAAAAATAGGGAGAAAATCAGTGAAAAACAGGGGAAAATGGGAAAATGGAGAGAAAAATGGGGGAAATCAGTGAAAAATGGGGAAAACGGGGCAGAATCAGGGAAAAACAGGAAAAATGGGGAAAACGGGGAGAAAAATGGGGGGAAATGGGGAAAAATAAGGAAAAACAAGGGGAAATGGGGGAAAACAGGTGAAAACAAGAGGAATATTGGGGAAACAAGGGGAAAATGGGTGAAAACAAGAGGAAAGTGGGTAAAAATGGGGGAAAAGAAGATGAAAATGGGTGGAAACAAGGGGAATATTGGGGAAACAAGAGGAAAATGGTGGAAAACCCGGGGAAAAGGGGTAAACATGGGGGAAAACAAGGGGGAAAACGGGGAAATGGGGGAAAACAGGTGAAAACAAGAGGAATATTGGGGAAACAAGGCGAAAATGGAGAAAAACGGGACCACAAGGGGAAAATGGCGGAAAACGGGGGGAAATGGGTAAAAAAGGGGAAAGCAAGGGGAAAATGGGTAAAAATGAGGGAAAACAAGGAGGAAATGGGTAAAAAGAAGGGGGAAAATGGGAAAAAATGAGGGAAAACAAGGAGGAAATGGGTAAAAGAAGGGGAAAATGGGTAAAAAATGGGTGGAAACAAGGGAAAACAAGGGGGAAATGGATGGAAATGGGGGAAAAGAAGGAGAAAATGGGTGAAAAAAAGGGGAAAAGGTGTAAATGGGGCGGGGGTCCGGGGGTCACCTCCAGAGGTTCTGCAGGCGCCGCGCCCCCGAGCGATCCTCGTCCAGCACCACGTTGTCGATGTTGGAGGCTGAGGAAGAGGAGCGGAGGAAGGTGGGCAGGGCTGGGGGCGGGGGCCCGCAGCCCCGGGGGGGTTTGGGGAGGGGTCTTACCTTCGATCTCCTCTGCCCCGGGGAGGAGGAGGAGGCGGTGGAGGATGGAGCAAATCAACAGCAAAACCGGGGGGGGAGCGCGGGTTTGGGGGGAATAATGGAAAATGCAACAAAAAATCCCCGAGCGAGGGCGATGAGATGGGGGAGGGGAGGGGAGGGGACCCCCGGGGAAGGGGGATTTAGGGAAAGGGGATTCGGGGGGAAAATGGGGATTTAGGGAAAAAGGGGGGTTTGGGGGGAAAAAGGGGATTTGGGGGGAAAATGGGGTTTTAGGGAAAAAGGGATTTGGGGAAAAGGCGTTTGGGGAAAAAAAGGAGATTTGGGGAAAAGGGATTTGAGGAAAAGGGATTTAGGGAAAGGGGATTCGGGGGAAAATGGGGTTTTAAGAGGAAGACAAGGATTTGGGGAAAAGGGGATTTGGGGGAAAAGGCGTTTGGGGGGAAAAAGGGATTTGGGGAAAAAAAGGGGGATTTTGGGAAAAGGGATTTGAGGAAAAGGGATTTAGGGGAAAAAGGGATTTGAGGGAAAAAAGGGGATTTGGGGGAAAAGGGATTTGGGGGGAAAAGGGGATTTTGGGGAAAGGCGTTTGGGGGGAAAAAGGGATTTGGGGAAAAAAAGGGGATTTTGGGGAAAAGGGATTTGAGGAAAAGGGATTTAGGGAAAAGGGATTTGGGGGAAAAGTGGATTTGAGGGAAAAAGAGTTTGGGGGAAAAAGGGATTTGGGGGAAAATGGGTTTTAAGAGGAAAAAACGATTTGAGGAAAAGGGATTTGGGGGAAAAAGGGGATGTGGGGGAAAAAAGGGATTTGGGGGGAAAAAGGGATTTGAGGGGGAAAATGGGGATTTGGGGAAAAAGAGTTAGGGAGAAAAAGGGATTTAGGAAAAGGATTTGGGGGAAAAGGGATTTGGGGGAAAAAAAACGGATTTGAAGGGAAAAAGGGGGTTTGGGGGAAAAAAGGGATTTGGGGAGAAAAAGGGGATTTCAGGAAAAATGGATTTGGAGGAAAAAGGGATTTGGGGAGAAAAAGGGGATTGTGGTGGAAGAGAGAATTAGGGAAAAGGGGATTTTGGGGAAGGAAAGGGGGATTCGGGGAGGGAAAGGGGATTTGGGAAAAAGGGATTTCGGGGAAAAAAGGAGATTTAGGGAAAAGAGGATTTGGGGGAAAATGGGGTCCAGGGAAAGGGGGTTTGGGGGTGGGGAAAGGGTATTGCTAGGGAAAAGGGATTTGGGGAAGGAAAAGGAGAAAAGGGGATTTGGGGATTGGGAGGGAAAAGGGATTTGGGATTGGGGATTGGGGAGGGGATTTGGGGAAGGAAAAGGGGATTTGGGGATTGGGGAGGGAAAAGGGATTTGGGGAAGGAAAGGCAGTTTTGGGGATTGGGGAGGGATTTTGGGGAGGGAGAGGGGGGTTTGGGGACGGGGGAGGGGCAGCAGAGCCCCCAGACCCACCTTTCTCCAGGATGTCCTCGGCCCCGTCCTCCCACTGATCTTCATCCTCGTACTCATCGTCGACGTCTGCGGGAGGGAGCGGTGACCAGGGACCCGAGACCCCCGGGGACCCCCCCAGGGAGCCCCAAAACCCCCAGGGACCCCCAAAACTGCCCCTGAGACCCCCGGGGACCCCCCCAGAGACCCCCAAAACCCCCGGGACCCTCCCAGGGAGCCCCAAAACCCCCAGGGACCCTCCCAGGGACCCCGAGAGCCCCGGGGACCCTCCCAGGGACCCCAGAGACACCCAGGGACCCCCAAAACTGCCCCTGAGACCCCCAGGGACCCCCCAGAGACCCCAAAACCCCCAGGGACCCCCAAAACTGCCCCTGAGACCCCCAGGGACCCCCCCAGAGACCCCCAAAACCCCAGGGACCCCCAAAACTGCCCCTGAGACCCCCAGGGACCCCCCCAGAGACCCCCGAGACCCGCAAAAGCCCCCCCAAAGACCCCAACTTCCCCAAACCCCCTCAAACTCTCTCCAGAGACCCCCAAACCCTCCCCAGACCCCCCAAATCCCTGCCAAACCCCCTCAAACACCCCCTCAAGCCCCCCCAAACCCCTCCAGAGACCCCAAAACCTCCCCCAGACTCCCTCTAGAGCCCCCCAAATCCCCTCAACCCCCCCAAATCCCTCCCAAACTCCCCTCAAACCCCCCCAGAGACCCCCAAACCCTCCCCAGACCCCTGAAACCCCCCCAAGAGACCCCCAAATCCCCCCCAAAGCCCTCAAATCCCCCCAACTCCCCAAACCCCCCCAAAACCCCTCCAGAGCCCCCCAAATCCCCTCAAACCCCCCTGGAGCCCCCAAACCCCCCCAAATCCCCTCAACCCCCTCAAATCCCTCCCAAACTCCCCTCAACCCCCCCCCAGAGACCCCCAAACACCCCCAAAACCACTCCAGAGCCCCCCCAAATCCCCTCAAACCCTCCTGGAGCCCCCAAATCCCTGTCAACCCCCCCCAAATCCCTCCCAAACTCCCTCCAGAGCCCCCCAAACCCCCTCAAATCCCCCCCAAACCCCCATAATCCCCCCCCAAATCCCCCCCAGAGCCCCCAAACCCTCCCCAGACCCCCTGAAACCCCCCAAACCCCTCCCAAACTCCCCCCAGAGACCCCCAAACTCCCCCCAAACCCCCAGCCCCTCACCAGCCTCGTCCAGGATGAAGCCCCCGTGCCGGGGTTTCTTGGCCGGCCGGTCATCGTCCTCCTCCTCCTCCTCCTCCTCGTCGTACTCCTCCTCCTCCTCCTCCTCTTCCTCCTCCTCCTCCTCCTCCTCGGCCTCCTCCTTCCCGCTGCCCCCCCCGCGCTGCTCCTCGGCCTGGGGGGGGGTGGGCAGGGGGTCAGGGACCCCCCCGGGGACCCCCAAACCCCCCCCGAGCCTTCGGCCTCACCTCGCGCTCGTCGCCCTCGTCGCTGCTGCGCTCGCTCTCCTCCTCCGAGAAGTTGCTGTCCTCGCTGTCCGACATGCCGGGGGGCTGGGGGGCTTCAGGGGGTCCTGGGGGCTCTGGGGGGTCTGGGGCGGTCCTGAGAGAACGAGGGGGGCTCTGAGGGGGTCCTGGGGGGCTTCAGGGGGGTCTGGGGGGTCCTGAGGGGGCTCTGAGGGGCTTCAGGGGGGTCCTGAGGGGGCTGTGAGGGGTCTGGGGGGGCTCTGAGGGGTCCTGGGGGTCTTCAGAAGGGTCTGGGGGGCTCTGGGGGGCTTCAGGGGGGTCTTGGGGGGCTCTGAGGGGTCCTGAGGGAACCAGGGGGGTCCTGAGGGGCTCTGAGGGGTCTGGGGGGGGCTCTGGGGGCTTCAGGGGGGTCCTGAGAGAACCAGAGGGGTCCTGAGGGGGCTCTGAGGGGCTTCAGGGGGGGTCCTGGGGGGCTTCAGGGGGGTCTGGGGGGCTCTGAGGGGTCTGGGGGGTCCTGGGGGGGCTCTGAGGGTCGGGGGGGGTCCTGAGGGAACCAGGGGGGCTCTGAGGGGAGTTCTGAGGAGTCTGGGGGGGCTTCAGAGGGGCTCTGAGGGGTCTGGGGGGGTCCTGGGGGGCTTCAGGGGGGTCTGGGGGGGCTCTCACGGGTCCTGAGAGAACCAGGAGGATTCTGGGGGGAGTTCTGAGGGGTCTGGGGGGCTCGGGGGGGCTTCAGAGGGGTCTGGAGAGGTCCTCAGGGGGATCCTGAGGGAACCGGGGGAGCTCTGACAGGTCTGAGGGGGTCCTGAGGGTGCCCCGAGGCTCCGGGGGGGCTCTGAGGGGTCTCTGAGGGCTCTGAGGGGTCTCTGAGGGGTCTCTGAGGCTCTGAGGGGATCCTGAGGGCTCTGAGGGGTCTGAGGGGTCTCTGAGGGGCTCTGAGGGGATCCTGAGGGCTCTAAAAGGTCTCTGAGGGCTCTGAGGGGATCCTGAGGGCTCTGAGGGGTCTCTGAGGGCTCTGAGGGGTCTCTGAGGGCTCTAAAAGGTCTCTGA
This sequence comes from Passer domesticus, assembly GCF_036417665.1. Classification (NCBI taxonomy): domain Eukaryota; kingdom Metazoa; phylum Chordata; class Aves; order Passeriformes; family Passeridae; genus Passer; species Passer domesticus. The sequence continues at coordinate 56,838 of NC_087508.1, read as the reverse complement.
GGTCTCTGAGGTCTCTGAGGGGTCTCTGAGGGGTCTCTGAGGGCTCTGAGGGGTCTCTGAGGGGTGTCTGAGGGGTCTCTGAGGGCTCTGAGGGGTCTCTGAGGGTCTCTGAGGGGTCTCTGAGGGCTCTGAGGGGTCTCTGAGGGCTCTGAGGGGATCCTGAGGGCTCTGAGGGGTCTCTGAGGGCTCTAAAAGGTCTCTGAGGGCTCTGAGGGGTCTCTGAGGGCTCTAAAAGGTCTCTGAGGGCTCTGAGGGCTCCGCCGCCGCCGCCGCCGCCTCCCTCCCGCTCACCCGCGGCTCTCCGCTCCGGGCCCGGCTCCTGCGGCGGTTCCCGGCCCCTGTCCCGGCTCCTGTCCCGTTCCTGTCCCCGGTTCCGGTCCCGGTTCCCGGCCCGGCCCCGCGGCCGCTCCGCGTCCCTCACGCCCGCCGCTCTCGCGAGACTTCCCGCCCTCCCTCTCGCGAGACTCCGCGCCTCCCGACGGCGGCGCCAGAGGCCCAAAAGACGCCAGGATTGTTTTCGATTTTATTTATTTTGTTCAATTTTCTCCTTTTTTGCATGTGTGACGTCACCAGCGCGACGTCACGGCGATAAACCCTTTCCCGCCCATCCCCGTGACGTCACGCGCGGAAAAGCCCAAGAGCCGCTGTCACAAAACAAAACTCGCCTTTATTTACCAAAAATCCAACGTTTGACCCCAAAACTTCTGAACCCGGATTTGGGGGGGGCCCAAAACCCCCAGAACCCCAAAAACAGCCCAACCCCCCCCTCAGCACCGCTCTGGGGGGGTCCCGGGGGTCCGGGCCCCCAAAATCCCATCAAAGCCCCCAAAATCTGATCGGGACCCCAAAATCCCACCAGGACCCCCAAAATCAGATCAGGACCCCCAAAAACTGGTCAGGACCCCCCAAATCCCACCAGGACCCCCAAAATCAGATCAGGACCCCCAAAAACTGGTCAGGACCCCCCAAAAATCCCACCAGGACCCCCCAAAATTCGGCCAGGACCCCCAAAATCCACTCAGGACTCCACAAAGTCTGATCAGGAGCCTCGAAATGCCACCATGGCCACTCCAAACCCCATCAGACCCACCCCAAACCCCATCAGGACCCCTGAATCCATCAGGACCCCCCAAACACCATCAGAACCCCCCGAAATCCAGCCAGGACCCCCCAAAACCCACTCAGGACTCCCCAAAATCCACCCAGGACTCCCCAAAATCCACTCAGGACCCCCCAAAGTCTGATCAGGAGCCTTGAAATGCCACCATGGCTACTCCAAACCCCACCAAAACCCCCCAAAACCCACTCAGGACGCCCCCGAATCCACTCAGGACCCCCCAAAATCCACTCAGGACCCCCCAAAACCCACTCAGGCCCCCCAAAACCCACTCAGGACCCCCAAAAACCCACTCAGGACCCCCCAAAGTCTGATCAGGAGCCTCGAAATGCCACCATGGCCACTCCAAACCCCATCAGACCCACCCCAAACCCATCAGGATCCCCTGAATCCCATCAGGACCCCCCAAACCCCATCAGGACCCCCCTGAATCCACTCAGGACCCCCCAAACACCATCAGGACCCCCCAAAATCCACTCAGGACCCCACAAAGTCTGATCAGGAGCCTTGAAATGCCACCATGGCTACTCCAAACCCCACCAAACCCCCCAAAATCCACTCAGGACCCCTCAAAATCCACTCATAACCCCCCAAAACCCACTCAGGACCCCCCAAAATTCGGTCAGGACCCCCAGAGGGGGTCAGGGCCCCCCCGGGGGGGGCAGCTTGCCCGTGATCTTGTTGGTGCCCTCCAGCAGGGCGTTGTGGATGTCCTTGGCGCCGGCGATCTGCGCCTTGATCAGGGGCAGGTACTGGGTGTAGGGCAGGCTCTCCTGGCCCCCCCCGGGCCCCCCCTCGCCCTTGGGGGCCGCGGGCACCAGCGCGGGGGCGTGCTTGGCGCTGTCGAAGCTCTGCGCCAGGCACTCGTGGGCCAGCCTCTGGGGGGAAAACGGGAAATTTGGGGTGATTTGGGGGGGTTAGAGGGGGTTTGGGGGTGTTTTAGGGGTGATTTGGGGGTGTTTGGGTGGGATTTGGGGGGGTTTGTGCTTGGCGCTGTCGGAGCTCTGCGCCAGGCACTCGTGGGCCAGCCTCTGGGGGGCACAAAAAAGGGATTTGGGGGGGATTTGGGGGGGTTAGAGGGGATTTGGGGGTGATTTGGGGGTGTTTGGGTGGGATTTGGGGTGATTTAGGGGGGTTTGTGCTTGGCGCTGTCGGAGCTCTGCGCCAGGCACTCGTGGGCCAGCCTCTGGGGGGCACAAAAAAGGGAATTTGGGGTGATTTGGGGGGATTTGGGGGTGTTCAGGGGGTGTTTGGGGGGGATTTGGGGGGTTGAGAGGAGATTTGGGGTGAATCTGAAGGGCTTGGGGGTTATTTTTAGGGATTTTGGGGCTGGTTTTGGGATATTTTTGGGCAGTTTTTTGGGGTATTTTAGCTGTTTTCTCACCAGGCACAGCTCCAGCTGCTCGCACAAGAAGTTTTTGATGCGATTTTTGGGTATTTTTGGGCAGTTTTTGGGTATTTTCTCACCAGACACAGCTCCAGCTGCTCGCACAGGGGGTTTTTGGGTATTTTTGGGCAGTTTTGGGTATTTCCTCACCAGGCACAGCTCCAGCTGGTCGCACAGGGCGTAGAACTCCTCCAGGCTCTTGTCGAAGCGCTGCAGGGCCCCGTCAGCGCTCTTCCTGCGGGCACTGGTTATACTGGGAGCACTGGGGGGGCGCTGGGGGGGACTGGGATCAAACTGGGGGGGACTGGGGGGGTCCCAGGGGGGGGTCCCGGGGTCACTCACTGCCCGTTGTCGATGCTGGAGTTCTGCACCAGGTTCTGCGCCGCCACCTTCATCAGGGTCTGGGGGTCACAGGGGGGTCAGGGGGGTCACAGGGGGGTCAGGGGGTCAGGGGGTCCAGGGATGGCCCCAGACCCCCCGAAATTCCAGGGAGCCCCCTGGATGGACACGCCCCCTGTGGCAAACCCCGCCCTTTCTCGGTGGCAAGTCCCGCCCCATCCCGGCGGCAAGCCCCGCCCACCCACAGGCTCCCCTCAGAAGCCCCGCCCACCTGCAGGCTCCCCTCAGAAGCCCCGCCCACCCACCGGCTCCCTCAGAAGCCCCGCCCAACCTGCCGGCTCCCCTCAGAAGCCCCGCCCACCTGCCGGCTCCCCTCAGAAGCCCGCCCACCTGCCGGCTCCCCTCAGAAGCCCCGCCCACCTGCCGGCTCCCTCAGAAGCCCCGCCCACCCGCAGGCTCCCTCAGAAGCCCCGCCCACCCGCCGGCTCCCCTCAGAAGCCCGCCTCCTGCAGGCTCCCCTCAGAAGCCCCGCCCACCCGCAGGCTCCCTCAGAAGCCCCGCCCACCTGCAGGCTCCCCTCAGAAGCCCCGCCCACCTGCAGGCTCCCCTCAGAAGCCCCGCCCACCTGCAGGCTCTCCTTCAGCTGCGGCAGCAGCAGCCGGAAGCGCTGCACGGGGTCGAAGTCCTGCGCCTGCGCCGCCGCCGCCTGCGCGGGCAGCGCGGGGGCCCTGCGCGGCCCCCGGGGGCGGCCCCGGCCCCGCTCCGGGCCCCGCCGCCGCTCCGGGCCCCGCCGCGGGCGCTGAGGGCGGCCCCGGGCCCGGCCCGGCCGGAGGCGGCGGCGGCGCCGCCATCATCCGCGCGCGGCTTCCGGCGCGCGGCGGAAGTGACGCCGAGGCCGGGGCGCCGCGCAGGCGCGGCGGCGCGCGGCCAAGATGGCGCCCCACCATCCAGACGCAGGCGCAGCGCGATGAGCCGGGCCACCGGTAACGGCCGTGACGTCACCGCCGTGACGTCATCGCGGCGCTGGGGGAGCCCCCCGCGGTCCCGGCGGGGTGGGGGAGGGGGTGGGCGCCGCCCCGTGACGTCACCCGGCGGCGAACGAGCGGACAGCGGCGTCCCGCGTGACGTCACGGGCGCGTTTTGGGGGGGGTCCCCGGTGACGTCATGACGCGGCCCCCCCCTCCCCCCGCAGGCCGAGCTCGCACCGGACCCTCCCCGAGAGGTGAGCGGGGGGCGGGGCGGGCCCGGCCCCGTTTTGGGGCGAATCCCGCGGGTTTCAGGGCGTCCCGGGCCCCCCTGACCGCCCCCCCCAGGTCCGGGGTCGTGTGCCGGGTCAAGTTCTGCAACAGCCTGCCCGACATCCCCTTCGACCCCAAGTTCATCACCTACCCCTTCGACCAGAGCCGGTGCGCCCGCCCGGGGGGCTGGTGGGGGCCTGGGGGGTCCTGGGGGGATTCTGGGGGTCCTGAAGGGGAAATCCGGGGGTCCTGGGGGGTCCTGGGGGTCTTGGGGGGGTCCCTGAGGGGTTGTGAGGGAATTTTGGGGGGTCCTGGGGGGGTCTTGAGGGTCCTGGGGGGGATTTTGAGTGGATTCGGGGGGTCCTGGAGGGGAAATCTGGGGATTTGGGGGGTCCTGGGGGAATTTGGGGGGTCCTGGGGGGTCCCGGAGGTGCTGGTGGGTTTGGGCTGATTTTGGGCTGATTTCGGGTGGGTTTTGGGCTGATTTTGGGGCTGATTTTGGGGTGGTTTTGGGTCTGCTTTTGGGCTGATTTTGGGGTGGTTTTGGGGCTGATTTTGGGCTGGTTTCGGGTGGGTTTTGGGCTGATTTCGGGTGGGTTTTGGGCTGATTTGGGGCTGATTTTGGGGTGGTTTTGGGTCTGATTTCAGGTGTTTTTGGGGCTGATTTTGGGGTGGTTTTGGGTCTGATTTTTGGGGTGGTTTTGGGCTGATTTCGGGTGTTTTTGGGGCTGATTTTGGGGTGGTTTTGGGGCGTTTTGCTCCGTTTTGGGCTGCCAGGTTCGTGCAGTACAAGGCCACGTCCCTGGAGAAGCAGCACAAGCACGACCTGCTGACAGAGCCTGACCTGGGGGTCACCATCGACCTCATCAACCCCGACACGTACAGGATAGACCCCGGGGGTGAGCCCAAACCTGCCCCAAAACCGCCCGGAATCACCCCAAAACCACCCCGAAACAAACTGCCCCAAAACGGCCAAAAACGGCCAAAAACGGCTCAAAAACTGACCTAAAACTGCCCCAAAACCACCCTAAAACTGCCCAGGGACCTCATCAACCCCGACACCTACAGGATAGACCCCGGGGGTGAGCCCAAAACCGCCCGGAATCACCCCAAAACCGCCCCGAAACAAACTGCCCCAAAACGGCCAAAAACGGCCCAAAAACTGACCTAAAACTGCCCCAAAACCACCCTAAAACTGCCCCAGGGACCTCATCAACCCCGACACCTACAGGATAGACCCCGGGGGTGAGCCCAAAACCGCCCGGAATCACCCCAAAACCGCCCCGAAACAAACTGCCCCAAAACGGCCAAAAACGGCCCAAAAACTGACCTAAAACTGCCCCAAAACCACCCAAAACTGCCCCATGGAGCTCATCAACCCCGACACCTACAGGATAGACCCCGGGGGTGAGCCCCAAACCGCCCGGAATCACCCCAAAACTGCCCCGAAACAAACTGCCCAAAAACTGCCTAAAAACGGCCCCAAAACTGCCTCAAAACCAGCCTAAAACAGCCCAAAAACTGCCCCATGGATCTCATGAACCTGGGTACCTACAGGACAGACCCCGGGGGTGAGCCCCAAAACTGCCCCAAAACTGCCCGGAATCACCCCAAAATCACCCTGAAACAAACTGCCCCAAAAATGCCCAAAACGGCCCAAAAACGGCCCAAAACTGCCTCAAAACCACCCTAAAACAGCCCAAAAACGGCCCCAGGGACCTCATCAACCCGGACACGTACAGGATAGACCCCGGGGGTGAGCCCAAAACTGCCCGGAATCACCCCAAAACCGCCCCGAAACAAACTGCCCCAAAACTGCCTAAAAACGGCCCAAAAACTGCCCCAGGGCTGACCCCAAAGCCCCCATCCTGACCCCAAACCCCCTGTTCTGACCCCAAACCCCCTGTTCTCACCCCAAATCCCCTGTCCTGACCCCAAACCCCCCGCTCTGACCCAAATCCCCGTTCTCACCCCAAACCCCCGTTCTGACCCCAAACCCTCTGGGTGACCCCAAATCCCCGTTCTCACCCCAAACCCCCTGTCCTGACCCCAAACCCCCCGCTCTGACCCCAAACCCCCTGTTCTGACCCCAAATCCCCCACTCTGACCCCAAACCCCCCATCCTGACCCCAAACCCCCCGTTCTGACCCCAAACCCTCTGGGTGACCCCAAATCCCCCGTTCTCACCCCAAACCCCCGCTCTGACCCCAAACCCCCCGTTCTGACCCCAAATCCCCCGTTCTCACCCCAAACCCCCCGCTCTGACCCCAAACCCCCCGCTCTGACCCCAAACCCCCCGCTCTGACCCCAAACCCCTCACTCTGACCCCAAACCCCCCATCCTGACCCCAACCCCCCGCTCTGACCCCAAATCCCAGGGTTGGGTCCCCCCCAGTGCTGCTGGACCCCGCGGACGAGAAGCTGCTGGAGGAGGAGATCCAGGCGCCCACCAGCTCCAAGAGGTGAGCCCCAAAACCCCAACACCCAAAAAACCCAAAAACCCCAAAACCCAAAACACCCTAAACGGCAAAACCCAACACCCAAAAAACCCCAAAAACTCCGACCCCCAAAAACCCCAAACGCCAAAACCCTAAACACCAAAGCCCCAAAACCCAAAAAACCCAAACCCAAAAACCAAACCCCAATCCCAAAAACCCAAAATCCCAAACCCCAAACCCCAGAAACCCCAAAAACCCCAAACCCCAGAAACCCAAAAACCCCAAACCCCAAAAATCCCACCTTCCAAAAACCCCAAAAATCCCAAACCCCAAAAACCCAAACCCCAAAAAATCCAAACCCCAAAATCCCAACCCCCAAAAACCCCAAAAATCCCAAACCCCAGAAACCCAAAAATCCCAAACCCCAAAAATCCCAACCCCCAAAAACCCCAAAAATCCCAAACCCAAAAACCCAAACCCCAAACACCAAAAACCCAAACTGCAAAAAACCCAAAAACCCCAAATACCAAAAATCCCCCCAAACCCCAAATGGGCACCCCAAAACCCCCAAACCCAAAACCCCAAAAACTCTCAAACCCAAACCCCAAACCCCAAAAATCCCAAACCCCAAAAACCCCAAATACCAAAAACCCCCCCAAATCCCAAATGGGCACCCCAAAAACCCCAAACACCAAAACCCCAAAAACTCTCAAACCCAAACCCCAACCCCAAAAATCCCAAACCCCAAAAACCCCAAATACCAAAAACCCCCCCAAATCCCAAATGGGCACCCCAAAAACCCCAAACACCAAAACCCCAAACCCCAAAACCCCAAACCCCAAAACCCCAAAAACCCCAAACACCAAAACCCCAAACCCCAAACCCGAGAAACCCAAACCCCAAAATCCCCAAACACCAAAAATCCCAAACATTTTGGGGCCATTTTGGGGTGATTCTGGGGGTGCTTTTTAGGTAGCTTTAGGGCGATTTTGGGGTGATTTTTGGGCAGATTTCGGGATGATGTTGGGCAGTTTTTGGGGTGATTTTGGGGTGATTTTTGGGCAGTTTTGGGGCAGTTTTGAGGCAGTTTTTGGGTGATTTTTATGCAGTTTTATGGTGATTTTGGGGTGAGTTTTGGGTCAGTTTTTGGGATGATTCTGGGGCTGGTTTTGGGTCAGTTTTTAGGGCTGGTTTTGGTCAGTTTTTGGGGTGAATTTGGGCTGTTTTGGGCCCCCAGGTCGCAGCAGCACGCCAAGGTGGTGCCCTGGGATGACTTTGGGGGTGATTTTCGGGCAGTTTTGGGGCAGTTTTGAGGCAGTTTTTGGGGTGATTCTGGGCAGTTTCTGGGCAGTTTTTAGGGTGATTTTGGGCAGTTTTAGGGTGATTTTTGGGTGAATTTGGGCTGTTTTGGGGCCCCCAGGTCGCAGCAGCACGCCAAGGTGGTGCCCTGGGGGGATTCTGATGCAGTTTTTTGGGTGATTTTGGGGCAGTTTTGGGGCAGTTCTGAGGCAGTTTTTGGGGTGATTCTGGGGTTGGTTTTGGGTCAGTTTTTAGGGCTGGTTTTGGGTCAGTTTTTGGGGTGAATTTGGGCTGTTTTGGGCCCCCCAGGTCGCAGCAGCACGCCAAGGTGGTGCCCTGGGGGATTTGGGGGCCGTTTTGAGGCAGTTTTTGGGTGATTTTGGGGCAGTTTTTGGGGTGATCTTGGGTCAGTTTTCGGGGTGGTTTTGCGGTGATTTTCGGAGCAGTTTTTAGGGTGATTTTGGATAATTTTAGGGTTATTTTGGGCCCCCAGGTCGCAGCAGCACGCCAAGGTGGTGCCCTGGATGCGCAAGACCGAGTACATCTCCACCGAGTTCAACCGCTACGGGGTCAGCAACGAGAAACCGAGGTCAAGTGAGTCCGGGGGGTTTGGGGGAAATTCTGGGGCTTTTGGGGCTTTTGGGGCTTTTGGGGCTTTTGAAGAAACTTCGGGGTTTTTGTGGGGCGTTTTTGGGGTGGTTTCAACGGGGGTTGTGGAGATTTTTAGGGGGTGTTTTGGGGGGTTTTGTGGGGTTTCAGGATTTCTGGGGGAGTTTTGGGGTTTTTCAGGGACATTTTGGGGTTTTTGAGGGGTTTTGGGGTAATTCTGGTGATATTTTTGGGGTGATTCTGGGGTCACTTTGGGGATGTTTTGGGGATTTTTTTTGGGTGGTTTTGGGGATGTTTTTGGGCTGATTTTGGGCTGATTTTGTGATGATTTTGGCGTGGTTTTGGGCTAATTTTGGGGACCTTTTTGGGCTGATTTTGGGATGTTTTTGGGGTGATTTTGGGATGTTTTGGGGGTGATTTTGGGGACGTTTTGGGCATGACTTTGGAGTGGTTTGGGGGATGTTTTTGGGGTGACTCTGGGCTGTTTCTGGGGCTCTTTTGGGGTGGTTTTGGGTCTGTTTTCGGGGAGACTCTGGCTCTGTTTTGGGGTGTTTTGGGCTGGTTTTGGGTCTGGTTTTGGGGCTGTTTTTGGGTCTGTTTTGGGGCTGTTTTGGGGCGGTTTTGGGCTGTTTTGGGGCTGTTTTGGGTCTGTTTTTGGGGTGATTCTGGCTCTATTTTGGGGCAGTTTTTTGGGCTGGTTTTGGGGCAGTTTTTGGGTGACTCTGGGGCTGTTTTGGGGTGGTTTTTGGGGCTCTTTTGGGGCTGTTTTTGGGGCTGTTCTGGCTCTGTTTTTGGGGCTGTTTTGGGGCAGTTTTTGGGGTGGTTCTGGGCTGTTCTGGCTCTGTTTTGGGGCTGGTTTTGGGGCGATTTTGGGGCAGTTTTTGGGGTGTTTTTTGGCTGTTCTGGCTCTGTTTTTTGGGGCGATTTTGGGGCAGTTTTGGGGTGGTTCTGGGCTGTTCTGGCTCTGGTTTTGGGCGGTTTTTGGGGCGATTTTGGGGCAGTTTTTGGGGTGGTTCTGGCCGTTCCGGGTCCGTTTTGGGGCAGTTTTTGGGCTGTTTTTGGGCTGTTTTTGGGGCAGTTTTTGGTGCAGTTTTTGGGCGGATTTTGGGGCAGTTTTTGGCTGTTTTTGGGCGATTTTGGGCTGTTTTGGGCCGGTTCTGGCCTGATTTGGGTCCGTTCCGGGCTGTTCTGGCTCTGTTTTCGGGCGGTTTTTGGGCAGTTTTTGGGGCAGTTTTTGGGCAGTTTTTGGGCTGTTTTTGGGCGATTTTGGGGCAGTTTTGGGCCGGTTCTGGCCTGATTTGGGTCCGTTCCGGGCCGGCCCTGCCCTGACCTGGCCCCCAGGATCGGCGTGTCGGTGAAGCAGCAGTTCACCGAGGAGGAGATCTACAAGGACAGGGACAGCCAGATCGCCGCCATCGAGAAAACCTTCGAGGACGCCCAGAAACCCGTCAGGGGCCGGGGGGTTTGGGGGCTTTGGGGGCTTTGGGGATTATTTGGGATTTTTGGGGGGATTTTTGGGGATTTTTGGGGATTTTAGGGGAATTTTTGGGGGATTTTTGAGGATTTTTTTTGGGATTTTTGGGGTGTTTAGGTGGGATTTTGGGGGGATTTTTTGGGTAGTTTTTGGGAGGATTTTTGAGGATTTTTTTTTGCGTTTTGGGGGGGATTTTTTTTAATTTTTGGGGGATTTTTTGGGGTTATTTTTGTGGAGTTTTTGGGGGGATTTTTAGGGGGATTTTTGAGGATTTTTTTTTTTGTTATTTTTGGGGGTGTTTTTTGGAATTTTTTTGGGATTTTAGGATTTTTTTGTGGGGGATTTTTGGTAATTTTTTGGGGGGATTTTTGAGGATTTTTTTGGGGATTTTTGGGGGGATTTTTTTATTTTTGGGGGAAAGTTTTGGGTTATTTTTGTGGGGATTTTGGAGGGGACTTTTGGGGATTTTTTGGGAGATTTTTGGGGAATTTCTTTGGGATTTTGGGGGGATTTTTTGGGTGATCTTTTCGGTGATTTTTGGAGGTATTTTCGGGGGATTTTTTTGAGGTTTTACGCTGTGTTTGGGGGTGATTTTAGGGAAAGTTTTGGGGTTTTTTTTCAGGTGTTTTGGGGGTGATTTTAGGGGATTTTTGGGGAGGGTTTTGGGGTTTCTTTGGCTGATTTGGGGGTTCTGGGGCTGATTTTGGGGTTTCTTTGGGGGGGATTTGGGGGTCCCTGGGCTGGTTTTTGGGGCTCAGCCCGCTCTCCCTGCAGATCTCCCAGCACTACAGCAAGCCCCGGGTGACCCCCCTGGAGGTGATGCCCGTCTTCCCCGACTTCAAGGTGATTTTGGGGCTCCCCAGCCCTGTGCACCCCCCGAGCTCCAATTTCCTCCCTCAAAATCACAAATATTCCTTCCCCAAAATCCCGTTTTCCCTCCCCAAAATCCCATTTTCTCTCCTAAATCCAATATTCCCTTCCAAAATCCCTTTTTTCCCCCAAAAATCCCAAATATTTCCCTCCTAAATCCCCAATTTTACCCTCAAAATCCCATTTTCCTTCCCCAAAATCCCGTTTTCCCTCCTAAATCCCTTTCCCCCCCCAAAATCCCAAATATTCCTCCCCAAAATCCAATTTTCCCATCCCAAATCTCCATTTTCCACCCTCAGGTCTTTTCCCCATTCTCCTGTTCCCTCCCTTCTGCCATTTCTTCTCCCAACCCCTGATTTTTTTCTGGTTTTTCCCCTTTTTTTTTTCTGTTTTACCCCCATTTTTCCCCATTTTTTTTGTTTTATCCCCATTTCTTCTCCTATTTTTTCTGGTTTTCCCCATTTTTTTCTGTTTTCTTCCCCATTTTCCCCTTTTTTTCCTGTTTTATCCGCATTTTCTCCCTATTTTGTTCTGGTTTTTCCCATTTTTTTCTGTTTTTTCTGGTTTTTCCCCATTTTTCTCCATTTTCCCCCATTTTTTTATCCATTTCTTTCCCCATTTTCTCCCCCATTTCCCCCCAATTTTCACCATTTTCCTCCAATTTTTTTCTGGTTTTTTCCCCATTTCCCCCCCATTTTCTCCAATATTTTTCTGCCCCCAATTTTTCCCCATTTCCCCCCATTTTTCCCTCATTTTTTCCCCATTTTCTCCCCATTTTTCTCAATTTTTTTCTGTTTTTTCCCCATTTTTCCCCGTTTTCCCCCATTTTTTGCCCCGTTTTGCCCGATTTCCCCCGTTTTTTCCCCCAGATGTGGATCAACCCCTGTGCCCAAGTGATTTTCGACTCCGACCCGGCCCCCAAGGACACCTCGGGGGCGGCGGCGCTGGAGATGATGTCCCAGGCCATGATCAGGTCCCAAAATCCCCCAAATTCACCCCAAAATCCACCCCAAAAAACCCCAAAATCTGGAGGTGATGTCCCAGGCCATGATCAGGTCCCAAAATCCCCCAAATCCACCCCAAAATCCACCCAAAATGACCCCGATTTGGGGGATTTTGGGCTGGTTTTTGGGCTGACTCTGGTCTCGTTTTGGGCTGTTTTGGGGTGATTTTGGGGTGATTTTTGGGCTCATTTTTGGCTGATTCTGGGCTGATTTTGGGGCTGGTTTTGGAGTAATTTTTGGTGCTGGTTTTGGGCTGATTTTGGGCTGTTTCTGGGCTGATTTTGGGGCTGTTTTGTGCTGGTTTTGGGGCTGTTTTGGGGGTAATTTTGGGCTGGTTTTGGGGATATTTTGGGCTGGTGTTTGTGCTGATTTTGCGCCGGTTTTGGTGCTGTTTTTGGGGTAATTTTGGGCTGATTTGGGGCTGGTTTTGGTGCTGATTTTGCGCTGATTTTGGGGTAATTTTTGGTGCTGATTTCGGGGTCATTTTGGGCTGATTTGGGTGCTGTTTTTGGGGTAATTTTGGGCTGGTTTTGGGCTAGTTTTGGTGCTGATTTTGGGGCTGTTTTTGGGGTATTTTTTGGTGCTGATTTCGGGGTAATTTTGGGCTGATTTTGGGGTATTTTTTGGTGCTGATTTCGGGGTAATTTTGGGCTGATTTTGGGGTATTTTTTGGTGCTGATTTCGGGGTAATTTTGGGCTGATTTGGGGCTGTTTCTGTGCTGATTTTGGGCCGATTTTGGGGTATTTTTGGTGCTGTTTTTGGGGTATTTTTGGTGCTGATTTTGGGGTAATTTTGGGCTGATTTTGGGGTATTTTTGGTGCTGATTTCGGGGTAATTCTGCGCTGATTTTGGGGTATTTTTGGTGCTGATTTCGGGTAATTTCGGGCCGATTTTGGGGTATTTTTGGTGCTGATTTCCGGGTAATTTTGGGCGATTTTGGGGTATTTTTGGTGCTGATTTCGGGGTAATTCCGGGCCGATTTTGGGGTATTTTTGGTGCTGATTTCGGGGTAATTCCGGGCCGATTTTGGGGTATTTTTGGTGCTGATTTCGGGGTAATTCCGGGCCGATCCGGGTCGCGCAGGGGGATGATGGACGAGGAGGGGAACCAGTTCGTGGCCTATTTCCTGCCCGTGGAGGAGACGCTGCGCAAGCGCAAGCGGGACCAGGAGGAGGACGTGGACTACGCCCCCCGAGGACGTGTAGGGGCCCCAAAACCCGGGGGGGGGGGGCCCCAAAACCCGGGGGGGGGCCCCAAAACCGGGGGGGGGCCCCAAAAACCCGGGGGGGGCCCCAAAACCCGAGGGGAATCATAAAAAAAATTTTAAAAAAAAATTATGGGGGGTTTGGGGGCTCTGGGGGCTCCTGGGAAATGAAAAACCTGCAGCGAATCCCGGGGGGATTTGGGGAAAATTGGGGGTTTGGGGGGGGGGGGGTTTGGGATTGGGGGGGTCTTTGGGATTGGGGGGGTTCCCTGAGGTTGGGGGGGTCCCCTGAGTCCCCCCAGGGGGGGCTTTGGTGCAGTTTTGGGGGTCCCAAATCCCTGCCAGGAGCGACCCCGACGCCCCCGAACTCGGGGAGGTTTTGGGGGTCCCCGTCGGGATTTGGGGGAAAATTGGGGGTTTGGGGAGGGGGGGTTTGGGACTGGGGAGGGGTCTTTGGGATTGGGGGGGGTCCCCTGAGGTTGGGGGGTCCCCTGAGTCCCCCCCGGGGGGGCTTTGGGTGCAGTTTTGGGGGTCCCAAATCCCTGCCAGGAGCGACCCCGAACTCGGGGAGGTTTTGGGGGTCCCCGTCGGGATTTGGGGGAAAATTGGGGGTTTGGGGGGGGGGGTTTGGGGGTGAGGAGGGGTCTTTGGATCGGGGGGGTCCCCTGAGGTCGGGGAGGTCCCCGGGAGGGGTTTGGGTGCAGTTCTGGGGGTCCCAAATCCCTGCCAGGAGCGACCCCGACGCCCCCGAACTCGGGGAGGTTTTGGGGGTCCCCGTCGGGATTTGGGGGCGTTTTCGGGGTCCCGCGGCCCCGCCCCGACCCCCCCGGCCCCCCAGGTACGACTACAAGATCGCCCGGGAGTACAACTGGAACGTGAAGAACAAGGCCAGCAAGGGCTACGAGGAGAATTACTTCTTCATCTTCCGCGAGGGCGACGGCGTCTACTACAACGAGCTGGAGACGCGGTGAGCGGGACTGGGACGGACTGGGGGGACTGGGAGTGGGACTGGAGGGGACTGGGATGGACTGGGACGGACTGGGACGGACTGGGAGTGGGGACTGGGACGGACTGGGACAGACTGGGACAGACTGGAATGGGGACTGGGACAGACTGGGACGGACTGGGACGGACTGGGACGGACTGGGAATGGGGACTGGGACAGACTGGGACAGACTGGGACAGACTGGGACGGACTGGGAATGGGGACTGGACAGACTGGACAGACTGGGAGTGGGACTGGGACAGACTGGGACAGACTGGGACAGACTGGGACGGACTGGGAATGGGGACTGGGACAGACTGGGACAGACTGGAGACTGGGAATGGGGACTGGGACAGACTGGGACAGACTGGGAGTGGGGACTGGGACAGACTGGGACAGACTGGGACAGACTGGGATGGACTGGGACGGACTGGGATGGACTGGGACAGACTGGGACAGACTGGGACGGACTGGGACAGACTGGGACAGACTGGGAGTGGGGACTGGGACAGACTGGGACAGACTGGGGAGTGGGGACTGGGACAGACTGGGGGGGACTGGGGGGGGACTGGGAATGGGGACTGGGACAGACTGGGACAGACTGGGGGACTGGGACAGACTGGGGACTGGGACAGACTGGGAGTGGGACTGGAGGGGATTGGGAATGGGGACTGGGACAGACTGGAGGGGACTGGGAATGGGGACTGGGACAAACTGGGGGGACTGGGACAGACTGGGGGGACTGGGACAGACTGGGGGGACTGGGAATGGGGACTGGACAGACTGGGGGGACTGGGAATGGGGACTGGGACAGACTGGGAATGGGAACTGGGGGGGACTGGGAACTGGGAATGGAGACTGGGAATGGAGACTGGGAATGGGGACTGGGAATGGGACTGGGACAAACTGGGGGGACTGGGACTGGGAATGGGAACTGGGGGGGACTGGGAACTGGGAGAACTGGGACAGACTGGGAATGGGAACTGGGAATGGGGAACTGGGGGGACTGGGGGGGACTGGGAATGGGACAGGGAACTGGGAACTGGGAATGGGAACTGGGGGGACTGGAAATGGGACAGGGACGGACTGGGGGGGACTGGGGGGCACCCTTTGGGCTGTCCCTGAGAGTTCGGGGCAGTCCCGGGGGGTCTCTCGGGTCCATCCCGGGGGTCTCTGACGCCCCCCTCCCCTCCCGCAGGGTTGCGGCTGAGCAAGCGCCGGGCGCGGGCCGGGGCACAGTCAGGGCTGTCCCCGGGGGTCTCTCGGGGTTTGGGGCTGTCCCGGGGGTCTCTCGGGGTTCGGGGCTGTCCCGGGGGTCTCTCGGGGTTTGGGGCTGTCCCGGGGGTCTCTCGGGGGTCTCTGACGCCCCCTCCCCTCCCGCAGGGTGCGGCTGAGCAAGCGCCGGGCGCGGGCCGGGGCCCCACTCGGGCACCAACGCCGTGCTGGTGGTGAAGCACCGCGACATGAACGAGAAGGAGCTCGAGGCCCAGGTGGGATTTGGGGAGGGGTCCCGGCCCCCAGGACCCTCCCGGGACCCCCCCTGAGCCCCCTCCCCCCCACAGGAGGCGCGGCGGGCGCAGCTGGAGAACCACGAGCCCGAGGAGGAGGAGGAGGAGGAGATGGAGGCCGAGAAGGAAGCGGCGGCCTCGGGTGCGACCCAGACCCCCCCTCCCCAAATTCCGCCCCAAAATCCCCCTCCTCAAATTCTCCTCCCCAAATTCTCCTCCCCAAAAACCCCCACCCAATTTCTCACCCAAAATCCCCCTCCCCAAATCCCCCTCCCCAAATCCTCTCAAGTCCCCCCTCCTCAATCCATTTCTCACCACAAAATCCCCCTCCCCAAATCCCCCTCCCCAAATTCTGCCCCAAAATCCATCCCCAAATCCCCCATCCCAAATCCCCATTTCCCACCCAAATCCCCCCATCCCAAAGCCCCCTCCCCAATTCCCCATTTCCCCCCCAATTCCCCCCTCCCCCTGCCCCATCCCCCCATTTGGGGGGGGTCTCAGCCCTCTGAGGACCCCCCCCCCCCCCCCCTCCCCGGGCAGACGAGGAGCGGCCGAAGGGCAGCGAGAGCGAGGAGGAGGAGGAGGAGGACGAAGGCTCCGGCTCGGGCTCGGAGCGCGGGGGGCGGCTCCGGGCGCAGCGAGGATGAGGAGGAGGAGGAGGAGGGAGGAGGCCGAAGGCTCCCGGGGGGGCCGCCGGGGGGGCAGCGACGCCGCCCGGGCCGCGCGGGACCAGGAGGAGATCTTCGGCAGCGACAACGACGAGGAAGAGGAGGAGGAGGAGGAGGAGGAGGAAGAGGAAGGCAGCGAGGGGGGGCGGCGCGGCGCCCCGCAGCCCCCCAGCTCAGCCCCAGCGAGGAGGAGGAAGAGGAGGAGGAGGAGGAAGAGGAGGAAGAGGAGGAGGAGGAGGAGGAGAGAGCGCCAGCGATGGCTCCGAGTCCTCCAGCGAGTGAGGAGGGGGGGAACCCAAACCCCCTCTCAAATTACCCAAAATTCCCCCCAAAAACCCCACAAATTCCTCAAATTCCCAAAAATCCCCCCAAATTCCCCAAAATTGCCGCCAAAAATCCCCACAAATCCTCCCCAAAATTTCAAATCCCCAAAAAATCCCCTCAAATTCTCCCAAAATCCCCCTCGAATTCCCCCAAACCCTCCGAATTCCCCCCAAATTCCACAAAATCCCCCAGATCCCCATCCCCAGCCCCGTTTTGGGGCAGAAAGCGGCAGCTCGGGGCGGTTTTTGTCTTTAATAAGGTCAATGGTTTCCAGCCATGTCATAACAAAAGGATCATAATAAAAGTATCTAAAATAACGATTTTTTTGTCTTTTTCTATTCCGGGGGGGCTACAAAGGGGGGGGGTGGGGGAGGGGCTGTACCGAGGGGGGGGGCGGGGAACCCCCACCCCGGGGGGGGAGGGGCGGTGTTGTACCTAAATTTGGGAGGGGGGGGGGTTTCATTTCCCCCTCCCCCTCCCCAGCGTGGGGGGTCAGGACAAGAAATAATTAATTAATAATAATATAATAACAAAAAAAAAAAAAAAAAGAAGAGGAAAAACCAACAAAAATAAAAGAAATAAAATCCTCAAATCCCCAAATCCCGGGATTTTTAAAAACCGAGGGAAACGCCCCCCCCCCATCACGACCCCCCCCCCCCAAAAAAAACCCCCCCTGTAGTGTCATGGCCCCCCCACGACCCCCCAAAAACCCCCCCCCGGGGGGGTGGTGGGGGGGGGGGCTGCCCCTCCCCCGCTGTTTTGGGGACCCCCCGGGGGGTTTTGGGGGGGTTTGGGGGGGGGGGTCAGGGGGGAGCCCCCCCCGGGTTGGGGAGGGGGCGGCGGCGCCGTCAGATGGTGGAGGTTTTGTCTGTGCCGTCTGGGGGGGGAAATGGGGGGGTCAGGGGGGTCCCCCAAAACCCGCGGGGGTCCCTCTGTGCCCCTCCCCTCTTTGTACCCCCCCCCCCGTGTCCCCAAAGTTCCTCCCCAGAGTCCCCGGGTGTCCCCTGGGTGTCCCCGTGTCCCCTGCCCATGTCCCTGCTGTGTCCCCAGTGTCCCCTCAGTGACCCCAAATGTCTCCGGCGTTCCTCCCCTGAGCCCCCCATGTCCCCCCCACCAGTGTCCCCATTTCCCCCAGTGTCCCCCCAGTGTCCCCATTTCCCCCAGTGTCCCCCCAGTGTCCCCCCAGTGTCCCAGCGTCCCCCCCCAATGTCCCCCTCTGTGTCCCCCCAATGTCCCCGCTGTCCCTGTGTCCCCTCGGTGTCCCCATGTCCCCCCCACCAGTGTCCCCAATGTTCCCTCGGTGTCCCAAATGTCCCCCCCCAATGTCCCCAGTGTCCCCTCGGTGTCCCCTCAGTGTCCCCCATTTTGTTCCCAATGTCCCCTCAGTGTCCCCATGTCCCCAATGTCCCCATTTTGTCCCCAATGTCCCCATTTTGTCCCCGTACCCCCCAGGGCGTGCTCGGTCATGCTCAGACACAGCGACTCCCCATGTCCCCAATGTCCCCATTATCCCTGTGTCCCCCCCAATGTCCCCAATGTCTCTGTGTCCCCTCGGTGTCCCCACTGTCCCCCCGTGTCCCTGTGTCCCCCCTCGGTGTCCCCAATGTCCCCATTTTGTCCCCAATGTCCTCCTCTATCCCAATGTCCCCCCACGGTGTCCCCATGTCCCTGTGTCCCCAATATCCCCATGGTGTCCCCAATGTCCCCTCGGTGTCCCCACTGTCCCCAGTGTCCCCTCAGTGTCCCCAGTGTCCCCATGGTGTCCCCAATGTCCCCTCGGTGTCCCCAATGTCCCCAGTGTCCCCTCAGTGTCCCCACTGTCCCCCATGGTGTCCCCAATGTCCCCATTTTGTCCCCGTACCGCCCAGGGCGTGCTCGGTCATGCTCAGACACAGCGACTCCACCCCAATGTCCCCAGTGTCCCCAACGTCCCCTCACTGTCCCCAATGTCCCCATGATGTCCCCAATGTCCCCCCACCTGTCCCCATGTCCCTGTGTCCCCAATATCCCCATGGTGTCCCCAATATCCCCATGGTGTCCCCAATGTCCCCCTCGGTGTCCCCATTGTCCTCTCACTGTCCCCAGTGTCCCCTCAGTGTCCCCACTGTCCCCATTTTGTCCCCCCATTGTCCCCAGTGTCCCCTCAGTGTCCCAATGTCCCCATTTTGTCCCCGTACCCCCCAGGGCGTGCTCGGTCATGCTCAGACACAGCGACTCCACCCCAATGTCCCCAGTGTCCCCAACGTCCCCTCTATCCAACATCCCCATGGTGTCCCCACGGTGTCCCCAATATCCCCATGGTGTCCCCACTGTCCCCATTTTGTCCCCAATGTCCCCCATTTTGTCCCCGTACCGCCCAGGGCGTGCTCGGTCATGCTCAGACACAGCGACTCCCCATGTCCCCAATGTCCCCATGGTGTCCCCATTGTCCCCTCACTGTCCCCAATGTCCTCTCAGTGTCCCCAATATCCCATGGTGTCCCCATTGTCCCCATGGTGTCCCCAATGTCCCCTCAGTGTCCCCACTGTCCCCATTGTCCCCCCCGTACCGCCAGGGCGTGCTCGGTCATGCTCAGACACAGCGACTCCAGCGTGGGGTTGATCTCCAGGTCTGTCCCGGGGGGGGGACACTCTGAGGGGGGGGGGGGGACAAAAAAAGGGTCAGAGGAGACCACCCCCAAAAAAAATCCCCCACCCCCAAAACCCCCCAGCGCCCTGAGCCCCGCCCCAGCTCAATTCTGGGGTCACTTTGCCCATTTTGGGGTCCCTCTCCCCCATTTTGGGGTCCCTCTCCCCATTTTTGGGATCTTTCTCCCCATTTTGGGGTCTCTTTCCAAATTTGGGGTCCCTCTCCCCGTTTTGGGGTCCCTCTCCCCATTTTGGGATCTTTCTCGCTATTTTGGGGTCTCTTTCCAAATTTGGGGTCTCTTTCCCCATTTCAGGGTCCCTCTCCCCATTTTAGGGTCTCTTTCCCCAATTTGGGATCTCTCTCCCCAGTTTCGGGTCTTTCTCCCCATTTTAGAGTCTCTTTCCCCCTTTTGGGGCCTCCCCCTCCTCGGGTCCCTCTCCCCATTCCCCCTCCCCATTTTAGGGTCTCCCCCCACCCCTTTACCCCCCCCCCCCTCCAACCCCACCCCAGGGACTTTTCCCCCATTTTTTGGTCTCCTCCTCCCCATTTTTTGGGCTCCCCCCCCACTTTGAACACCCCCTCCCCATTTTGGGGTCCCTCTCCCCATTTTCGGGGTCCCCCAGCCCGTTTGTGGCCCTCCCAGCCGGTTTTCGGCGCCCCCAGCCCCATTTTGAGCCCCTACCCTGGGGGAAGGCGAGCAGGGCCGAGCTGTGGGGGGCGTTCTCTGCACGGCCCCCTCCCCATTCCTGAGCCCCCCTCCCCATTTTCGGGTCCCTCTCCCCATTTTCGGGGTCCCCCAGCCCGTTTTTTGGCGCCCCCAGCCCCGTTTTCGGCCCCTACCCTGGGGAAGGCGAGCAGGGCCGAGCTGTGCACGGGCAGCGAGTGCGTTCTCTGCACGGCCCCGCGGCTCCCGGGGGTCCCCCCCTGCGCCCCCCCCGGCCCCGAACCAAAGGCTCTGGGGGGGCGGGGGAGAAATGAGAGGGGGTCAACACCCCCAGAGTGGGGGGGAGCCCCCCCCAAAAGGGTCGAAAGGGGGAGGGGGAGGCCCCAACCCCACCCTGAACCTCGGTGAAACCAAGCGAGGACAGGGAGATGTGGCCCCCCCCCATAGAAATCCAGAATCCCACCCAAAAACTCCCCAAAACCCTCCCCAAAACCCCCCTAAAACACCTCCCAAATGCTCCCTAAAATCCCAGCCAAACCCTCCCCAAAACCCCCCAAAATCCTCCCCAAAATACCCCCCAAATCCTCCCCAAACACCCTCCCCCAAAATGCCCCAAATCCTCCCCCAAAAAACCTCCCAAATTCACAAATTCCCCAAAATCCCCCAAAATTCCCCAAAATACCCTGCAAAATCCCCTCCCCAATCCCTCCCCAAAAATCCCCATTTCCCCCCCAAATCCCCCCATTTACCCCCCCAATTCCCCCCCCAAATTCCCCCCAAACCCCCCCATTTCACCCCCCAAAATCCCCATTCCCCCCCAAACCCCCCCAAAATCCCAATTTCCCCCCCAAAATCCCAATTTCCCACCACAAATCCCAATTTCCCACCCCAAATTCCCAATTTCCCCCCCACAATTTCCCACCCCAAAATCCCCATTCCCCCCCAAACCCCCCCCATTTCCCCCCCCAAAATCCCCATTTCCCCCCCCAAATCCCAATTTCCCCCCCCCAAATCCCAATTTCCCACCCCGAAACCCCCCCATTGCCCCCCTCCCCCTCGCCCCCAGACCCACCTGCCCGTCCGGGCGCGCCCAGGGGTGGGGCGCTCCCAGGGGGGCTCGGGGGGGCCCCCCCCGGGGGGTCCCAGCAGCCCCAGGCGGGCGGGGGGCGGGGGGCAGGGCCCGGGGGGGCAGCGCGAAGGGGCGGCCCCCCCCCCCGCCGCCGCCCCCCCCCCACAGAGCCAGCTATGGGGAGCGAGTTGGAGCCGAAGGCCCAGCTGGGGGGGGGGGGGGGCAAAATGGGGGGGTCAGAGGGGGCTGCGACCCCCCCAGGAGCCCCCCCCGGGCGGGAACAGCCCCCCCCGAATCGGAGGAAAGGGAAATGGGGGGGGGGCTGTGTGACCCCTCCCCAAATTGGGAAATGGGATCCCTTAGACCCCCCCCCAAATTGGGAATTGAGGAAAAATCCCCGGGGAGGGAAGAGCAGAAACCCCAAAATCGCCCCAAACCTCCCCAAATTTCGGGGGGCGCGCGACCCCCTGAGCCCCCCCAAGGTGGGGGATTGTGCACAACCCACGGTGGGGGGGTCAGACCCCCCAAAATTGGGGCGGGGGGGGGCAGGAATTGAGCATTTGGGGGGGGTCCCGAGCAGCCCCCAAACCCCACCCAGGGCAGCAGTGAAGGCCGGGATGGAAATGGGGATTTTGGGGAGGGGTCTCTGCGCCAAGGGGGGGTCCCACACCCCAGGGGGGTCCCGGAGCCCCCTCCCCCAGGTAACCTTTTGGGGGGCCGGTAGCCGGGGGGGCCGTCCAGGGGCCCCTTCTTGGGGAAGGCGCGGAGCAGCTTCAGCACCTGCTGCTTCCAGGACTGGAGCCGCTTCTTCTGCGTCTCCGTGAACGCCTGGGGGGGCCGGGGGGGGGGTCACAGGGGGGTCCCGGGGGACCCCAGACCCCCAGGAACCCCCTCCCCACAATGGGGTACCTCGTGGCTCAGGCACTTCTCGAGCAGCTGGAGGTAACTGGTGATGTTCTCCTCGTCCGGGGCGCGACACCAGGAGCTGGGTGCACACTGGGGGGGGGGGTCAGAGACCCCCCAAAAACACCCAAATCCCACCCAAAAATCACCCCAAAACACCAGGAGCTGGGTGCACACTGGGGGGGGGGTCAGAGACCCCCCAAAACTGCCCCAAAAACCCCCAAATCCCACCCAAAAATCACCCCAAAACACCAGGAGCTGGGTGCACACTGGGGGGGGGTCAGAGACCCCCCAAAACTGCCCCAAAAACCCCCAAATCCCACCCAAAACCACCCCCAACCCCCTCCCCAAATCCCTGCGACACCAGGAGCTGGGTGCACACTGAGGGGGGGTCAGGGGGTCCTAAAAAACTGCCCCAAAAACCCCCCCCAAATGCCCCCAGACCCCTCCCCAAAAGCCCCCAGGCTCACCCTTGCCCACGACGCGCGTGAACTGCCCCGGGATGTCCCCAGACCCCTCCCCAAGCCCCCAGACCCCCTGCCCAGCTCACCCTTGCCCACGACGCGCGTGAACTGCCCCGGGATGTCCCCAGACCCCTCCCCAAGCCCCCAGACCCCTCCCCAAAAGCCCCCAGGCTCACCCTTGCCCATGACACGCGTGAACTGCCCCGGGATGTCCCCAGACCCCTCCCCAAGCCCCCCAGACCCCTGCCCAGCTCACCCTTGCCCATGACACGCCGTGAACTGCCCCCGGGATGTCCCCAGACCCCTCCCCAAGCCCCCAGACCCCTGCCCAGGCTCACCCTTGCCCATGACACGCGTGAACTGCCCCGGGATGTCCCCGTCGGGCACCGGCGCCGCGGGGGGCTCGGCCTCGGGGGGGGGCCGGGGGCGGCTCCGGGGGGGCCCCGTCGGGGGGCGCGGGGGGCGGGGGGGGCCGGAAGGCCTTGATGGGGGTCCCCAGGATCTGCTGCAGCTCCTGCAGCGCCGACCACAGGTTGCCCCCCTCCAGGATGTCCTGGGGGACACGGCGGGTGTCAGGACACGGGGGGGACACGGGGGGGACACTGGGAACTGTCCCCCGCTCCATCCCTGGGAACACTGGGAACCCTCCCAGAGCAGCCCAGTGCCCCCCAGTCCTTCCCAATCCCCCCATTTCCCCCAGTTCCAGAACCTTCTCCAGCGCCCGCAGCCCCCCCGTTCCCCCAGTTTCCAGAACCTTCTCCAGCGCCCGCAGCCCCCCCGTTCCCCCCAGTTTCCAGAACCTTCTCCAGCGCCCGCAGCCCCCCCGTTCCCCCAGTTTCCAGAACCTTCTCCAGCGCCCGCAGCACGCTCTGCCGCTCCCGCAGTTTCTGGATGCTCAGGGCGATCTTGTGCCGCGCGCCTTGGTGACGTTCTGGGGGGACAGGGCACACCGGGGGGGTCACACGGGGCTGGGGGGGGGTCACTGAGCCCTCTGGGGGGGGTTACGGCTGTCATGGACCCCTCCCCCACCAGCCCTGGGGACACTGGGGACCCCCCAACGCCAGCCCAGCGCCCCCCCAGTCCCCTCCCAGGATGCTCCAGCCACTCCTGGGCACCCCAGTGTCCCCTCCTAGTGTCCCCTCCCAGTCCCTCCCAGTGCCCCCAGGATGCTCCAGCCATTCTCCCAGTCCCTCCCAGTCCCTCCAGTGCCCCCAGTCCCACCTGCGTCTCCAGGTGCCGCTCGGTCAGCGTCATCATCTCCTCGTAGCTCATCTGCGCGAACAGCGCCGCGTACTTGTGCAGCCGCAGGCTCTTCAGCCACGAGGGCACGTCTGGGGGGGCTCCGTCACAGCACCGCACCCCCCGAGCCCCCCAAAGCCCCTTGAACCCACCCAGAGCCCCCCACAGCCCCCGAACCCCTCCCAAAGCCCCCTGAAGCTCCCCCAAGCCCCTTGAACCCTCCAGAACCATTTGAAGCCCCCCTGAAGCCCCCAGAGCCCCCTGAAGCCCCCCTGAACTCCCCCAGAGCCCCTTGAACCCCCCCAAGAGCCCCCTGAACCCCCTGCTGAAGCCCCCCCAGAGCCCTTTCAATCTCCCTGAAGCCCCCCAGAGCCCCCTGAACCCCTTTCAACCCCCCCAGAGCCCTTTCAACCCCCCCAGAGCCCTTTCAACCCCCCCAGAGCCCTTTCAACCCCCCAGAGCCCTTTGACGCCCCCCCCAGAGCCCTTTGAAGCCCCCCCAGAGCCCTTTCAATCCCCCCAGAGCCCTTTGAAGCCCCCCCAGAGCCCTTTCAATCCCCCCAGAGCCCCCCCGAGCCTCCCCAGACCCCTTTCAATCTCCCCAAAGCCCCCCAGAGCCCCCCGCAGCCCACCCTTCATGCCGCTGCCGTCCTCCTGGAAGGAGTTGCGCCCGCCGGGCTCCTCGGTGTGCTCGCTGCCCGACGAGGCCCACGCTGCTCTGGGGGGACAGGGGGGGCGCGTGCTGCTCCCCGAAGGCCGGGGGGGGCCCCCGGGGGGCGGCGGGGGGCTCCTCAGGACCCCCCGGGCCCGCCCAGATCGCCCCCCGGGCCGGGCTGGGGGCTGCCGGGCAGCAGCGAGCGCTTCAGGGGGCTGGGGTGCAGCTGGCACGGCAGGGCTGGGGAGGGGGACAGGGCGGGCTGGGGGCTGCAGACCCCCTGCCCAGACCCCACCACAGAGCCCAGACCCCTCCCCAGACCCTTCCCCAGACCCCTCCTGAGACCCCCAGACCCCTCCCCAGGGACCCCAGACCCCTCCCCAGACCCCAGACCCCCACCTTCTCCTTCCATTCCTCCCATTTCCCACTTTCCCCTCCCATTTTCCCGCTTACTCCTCCCATTTTCCCCTTCTCCCACTTTCCCCTGTTATTTCCCCCCCTTTTCCCCATTTCCCCTCTCGTTTCCCCCCATTTTTCCCCCCTTTTCCCATTTCCCCTCCCGTTTCCCCCCCCCTTCCCCCCCATTTTTTCTCCATTTCCCCCCCTTTTCCCACTTTCCCCATTTCCCCCTCCCATCTTCCCCATTCCCCCAATTTCCCCTCCCATTTTCCTTTAATTCCCCCCATTCTCCCACTTTCCCTTTCCCCCGCTTTTCCCCATTTTCCTACTTCCCCCTCCTGTTTCCCCCCTATTTCCCCCAATTCCCCTCCTGTTTCCCCCCCTTTTCCCCATTTCCCCTTCCCCCCTTTTCCCACTTCCCCCTCCATTTCCCCCCATTTTCTCCAATTCCCCTCCATTTCCCCCCCTTTTTCCCCCATTTCCCTTCCCCTCTCTCCCCATTTTTCCCCATTTTTCCACTTTCCCCACCCATTTCCCCATACCCTGAAACGGAGGGTGCCCGTTCTCCCCTCGGCCCCGCTGTCCCTGCTGTCCCTGCATGCTGCTGCTGCTGCTGCTGCTGCTGCTGCTGCTCGGCCCAGCCCGCCGCGCCGGCCTCGGGGGGCTCGGGGGGCCACTCGCGGTGGGCGCGGCGCGGCGCCGGCGGCGCCAGGCGCTCCTCCAGGTGCCCCAGCCACAGGGCGAGCGCGCTGCGGTCGTCGGCCGTGGTGGCGGGGTGGATGAGCGCGTAGGAGAGCAGCTGCCGCGACTCCTCCACGCAGCGGTTGCTCTCGATGGCGTCGGCCAGCACCTTCTGCAGCCGCTTCATGTACTCCGCCTTGGCCGCCCGCGTTGCCGGGCTGCAGCAGCGGCAGGTGGGCCAGCAGCAGCGCCACGGCCGCCTCGGCGGGCTCCTGGGGCCACTGCGAGATGGCAGCTGGGGACAGAGGGGACAGCGGGTCACACACAGCCAGCAGGGACACACAGGGACACACACAGGGACACACACAGGGACACGGGGTCACACACAGGGTCAGCAGGGACACACACAGGGTCACACAGGACCAGCAGGGACACACACAGGGACACAGGGACACACACAGGGTCAGCAGGGACACACAGGGACACACACAGGGGACACAGGACCAGCAGGGACACACACAGGGGACACAGGGACACACACAGGGTCAGCAGGGACACACAGGGACACACACAGGGTCACACAGGACCAGCAGGGACACACACAGGGACACAGGGACACACACAGGGTCAGCAGGGACACACAGGGACACACACAGCCAGCAGGGACACGGGGTCACACACAGGGTCACACAGGACCAGCAGGGACACACACAGAGCCAATGGGACACGGCAATCGGGGACAGGGACACAGGGGACACACACGGGACACACACCCCACACATGTGGGACACACGTGGGACACACACGGGACACAGAGGGCCACCAGGAGATGGCCACTGGGGACAGGAACACACAGGGAACCCCTGAGGCCCCCATGACACCTCTGGGCAGACACAAGGGACCCCAGAGACCCCTGTAACCCCCCCAGGACCCCCGTAACACCCCAGACCCCTGACAGCCCCGTAACCCCCCTGTAACTGCCCCAGGACCCCCGTAACCCCCCTGTAACTGCCCCAGGACCCCCATAACCCCCCTGTAACTGCCCCAGGACCCCCCGTAACCCCCCCTGTAACTGCTCCAGGACCCCCTGACAGCCCCGTAACCCCCCTGTAACCCCCCCAGGACCCCTGTAACACCCCAGACCCCTGACAGCCCCGTAACCCCCCTGTAACTGCCCCAAGACCCCCCATAACCTTCCTGTAACTGCCCCAAGACCCCCGTTAACCTCCCTGTAACTGCCCCAGGACCCCCGTAACCCCCCTGTAACTGCCCCAGGACCCCCATAACCTTCCTGTAACTGCTCCAGGACCCCCGTAACCTTCCTGTAACTGCCCCAAGACCCCCGTAACCTTCCTGTAACCCTCTGTAACCCCTCCAGGACCCCCGTATCCTCACACAACCCCCCATAACACTGCCAGGACCCCCGTAACCCCCCTGTAATCCCTCTATAACACCTCCAGAACACCTGTAACACTCTGTAACTGCCCCAAGACCTCTGTAGGCCCCCTGTAACTGCCCCAAGACCCCCGTAACCCCCCTGTAACATCTCCAGGACCCCTGTGACCCCCCCTGTGACCCCTCTATAACTGCCCCAGGACCCCCCGTAACCCTCCTCAGGACCCCCGTAACCCCCCTGACACCCCTCTATAACACCCCCAGGACCCCTGTAACCCCCTGTAACTGCCCCAGGACCCCCTGACAGCCCCGTAACCCCCCTGTAACACCCCCAGGACCCCCATAACCCCCCTGTAACACTCTCTAACACCACCAGGACTCCTGTAACCCCCCTGTAACTACCCCAGGACACCCATAACACCCCCGTAACTCCTCCAGGACCCCCATAAACCCCCCTGACACCCCCCAGACCCCGTGCCCAGCCCCTCACCGGCGCTGTTGGCCTCGGCCTCCAGCAGGTGGATGTCGGGGCAGCGAGTGCTCGAGGCACAGCTGCAGGAACCCCCCTGACACCCCTCTGTAACACCCCCAGGACCCCTGTAACCCCCTATAACTGCCCCAGGACCCCCTGACAGCCCCGTAACCCCCCTCTAACACCCCCAGGACCCCCATAACCCCCCTGTAACACTCTCTAACACCGCCAGGACCCCTGTAACCCCCCTGTAACTACCCCAGGACACCCATAACACCCCCGTAACTCCTCCAGGACCCCCGTAACCCCCCTGACACCCCCCAGACCCCGTGCCCGGCCCCTCACCGGCGCTGTTGGCCTCGGCCTCCAGCAGGTGGATGTCGGGGCAGTCGGCCAGCGAGTGCTCCAGGCAGAGCTGCAGGAAGCGCGCCTGCGTGCGCGTCACGCGCTTCAGCAGCGCCAGCAGCGCCACCGTCTGCTCGCACTCGCTCCAGCCGCGGAACCAGCCCGCCACGATGCCCACCTGGTCCCGGAACATCATGGCTGGGGGGGCCGGGGGGGGCGCGCAAACGGCCCTGCCCCCCCCTCAGGGGGCGGGGGGGCCCCCCCCGGGCCGGGCAGCGCATTGGGGGGTGTCGGGGCGGGGGGTGCCCAGGGGCCCCCCCGGGCTGGGAGCGCGGCGCAGGGTCCGGAGGGTCCTGTGGGGAGAGAGGGGGAAATGGGGGTGAGGGGGGAACTGGGGGGACAGACCCCCTCCCCAGGGTCAGGGACAGGGAGAGACCCCCTTGGGGGTTTATGGACCCCCAAGAGACACCAAGGACCCCCAAGAGGAATTAGGGACCCCCCAAGAGACACCAAGGACCCCCAAGAGGAATTAGGGACCCCCCAAGAGACACCAGAGACCCCCAGAAGGAACTAGGGACCCCCAAGAGACACCAAGGACCCCCAAGAGGAATTAGGGACCCCCTAAGAGGCACCAGGGACCCCCAGAAGGAGCCAAGCACCCCCAAAAGGAACGAGAGACCCCCCAAGAGGGCACCAGAGACACCCAGAAGGAACTGGAGACCCCCCCCCAAGAATCCTCACCCTCCTAAGGATCAAGGACCCTCCCTCAGGGACAGAGACCTGCTGCTTTGGGGGGACAGGGACCCCTGAGGGTGCCCGGGACCCTTCATGGTCACCGGGACCCCTCACGGTGACCCCTCACAGTAACGGGGACCCCTCACAACAACCGGGACCCCTCACAGTGACAGGGACCCCTGAGGGTGACAGGGACCCCTCACGGTGACTCCTCACGGTAACCGGGACCCCTCACGATAATGGGGACCCCTGAGGGTGAGCAGGACCCCTCACGGTAACCGGGACTCCTCACGGTGACCCCTCATGGTGACAGGAACCCCTCACAGTAACGGGGACCCCTGAGGGTGACCGGGACCCCTCACGGTGACCCCTCACGGTAACCGGGGACTCCTCACGGTAACGAGGATCCCTCACGGGGACCCCTCGCGGTGACAGGGACCCCTGAGGGTAACGAGAACCCCTCACGGTGACCCCTCACGGTAACGGGGAACCCTCACAGTGACCGGGACCCCTCACGGTCACCGGGACCCCCAAACCCACCGGGGCCTCCCCACCACGGCCCAGCCCCCTCCCCGGCCCCGCAGGGATCCCCCCGTTCCCACCACCGCCCGCTGTCCCCTCACGGTACCGGGGCTCGCCGCCCGCCCCGCTCTGCCCTCAGCGCGGGGGGCGCGGGCCCGGCGGGGCCGGGCGCGGCGGCGGGCCCGGGGCAGGCGCGGGGAGCCCGCGGGGGGCGCGGGGGGCCCCGGGCCGGGCGGGGCTCGGGGGTCCCGGGGGTCCCGGGGGGTCCCGGGGGTCGCGGCCGCCCCTCACTCACCGCCGCCGCCGCCGCCGCCGCGCAACGTCAGCGCGCACGGCGCGCACGCTCGCGTCGCTGCGTCACGGCGCCGCCGCCGCCGCCGGGCCAATGAGAGGGCGGGGAAGGAGCGGGGCGGCCAATGGGGGAGCCCGGCGCAGGCGCGCGCGCGCCGCGGGGGCGGGGCCCGGTGCGGTGCGCACGCGGAGCCCCGCCCCTCGCGCTGGGCCACGCCCCCTCCCCCTGCGACAAGCGTCAATCAAGGAGGCCACGCCCCCTCTCCTCGCGGCCACGCCCCCCGCGCCGGGGGCGGGGCCTGGGACCCCCCCAGTAACTCCCAGTGCCCCCCAGTGCCCTCTCAGTAACCCCCAGTGCACCCCCAGTAACTCCCAGTGCCCTCCAGTGCCCCCCCAGTAACTCCCAGTAACTCCCAGTGTCCTCCCAGTAACTCCCAGTGCCCCCCAGTGCCCTCCCAGTAACCCCGAGTTCCCCCCAGTAACTCCCAGTAACCTCCAGTGCACCCCCAGTGCCCCCCAGTGTGTCCGTCTGTCCATCCCCGTGTCCCTGTGTCTGTCCCTCTGTCCGTCCCCGTGCCCCCGTGTCCCCGTGTCCATCCCCGTGTCCGTCTGTCTGTCTGTGTGTCCACCCCTGTCTCCATCCCCGTGTCCCCGTGTCCGTCTGTCCGTCCGTGCGTCCATTCCCCTGTCCGTCTGTCTTTCCGTGTGTCCATCTACACGTCCCCGTGCCCACCCCCGTGTCCCTGTGTCCATCCCAGCGCCTGTCTGTCTGTCTGTCTGTCTGTCCATCCCCGTGTCCCTGTGTCCATCCCAGCGCCTGTCTGTCTGTCTGTCCATCCACGTGTCCCTGTGTCCATCCCAGCGCCTGTCTGTCTGTCTGTCTGTGTGTCCATTCCCCCTGTCCGCCTGTCCGTCCCAGTGCCTGTCTGTCTGTCTGTCTGTCCATTCCCCCTGTCCGCCTGTCCGTCCCAGTGTCCATCCCGGTGTCTGTCTGTCCCTCCCCGTGTCCGTCCGTCCGTGTGTCCATCCCCGTGTCCCTCTGTCTGTCCGTGTGTCCATCCCCGTGTCCCTGTGCCCATCCCGGTGTCCGTCTGTCCATCCCCGTGTCTCTCTGTCTGTCCGTGTGTCCATCCCCGTCACCATCCCCGTGTCCCTCTGTCCATCCCCGTGTCCGTCCGTCCGTCCACCCGCGCCCCCCCCGCGGCCCCGCCCCGCCCCGCCCGGCCCCGCCCCGCCCCGCCCGGCCCCGCCCCGCCCCGCCCGGCCCCGCCCCGCCCACCCCGGCCCCGCCCACCCCGGCCCCGCCCCGCCCGGCCCCGCCCCGCCCGGCCCCGCCCCGCCGGTTCTGCGGCTCCGAGCGGCGGCCGCGGCCTCACCGGGGCCTCTCCGGGGCCTCTCCGGGGCCTCTCCGGGGCCTCACCGGGGCCTCTCCGGGGCCTCTCCGGGGCCTCTCCGGGGCCTCACCGGGGCCTCTCCGGGGCCTCTCCGGGGCCTCTCCGGGGCCTCACCGGGGCGGCGGCACCGGGACCGGGGCTGCTCCGGGACCCCGGCACCGCCAGCCCGGCGGCCGCGCCCGGGATCCATCCCCGATCCCCGACCCATCCCCGATCCCCGATCCATCCCGGCTCCATCCCCGATCCCGGCTCCATCCCTGCATCCCGGATCCATCCCGGATCCCCGATCCATCCCCGATCCATCCCCGATCCCCGATCCATCCCGGCATCCATCCCGGATCCCTCCCCGATCCATCCCTGCATCCCCGATCCATCCTCGATCCCGAATCCCTCCCGGATCCACTCCCGGCATCCATCCCTGCATCCCCGCTCCACCTCGATCCATCCCCGCATCCCGGCCCCATCCCCGGATCCATCCCCGGATCCCTGCCCGGATCCTTCCCGATCCCGAATCCCTCCCCGATCCATTCCCGGATCCATCCCCGATCCCTCCCGGCCCCATCCCCGGATCCATCCCGGATCCATCCCCGGATCCTTCCCGCTCCATCCCCGATCCCGGATCCCTCCCCGATCCATTCCCGGATCCATCCTTGCTCCATCCCGGCCCCATTCCCAATCCCGGATCCATTCCCGGTTCCCCTCCCCCCTCCCGGCGCCCCCTCCCCAATTCCCGGCGCCCCCCCCGGTGCCCCCCGATGCCCCCCCGGTAGGGCGAGGCCCGGCCCCCCCTCCCCCCCCGGAGCAGCGATGGGAGCGTCCGTGGGCTGAGCCCCCCCAGGTACGGCCGGGGCCACACTGGGGGGCACTGGGGGGCACTGGGGGGCACTGGGAGGTGCTGGGGGGTGCTGGGATGTACTGGGATGTACTGGGAGGTGCTGGGAGGTGCTGGGGGGCACTGGGAGGTACTGGGGGGCACTGGGAGGTGCTGGGATGTACTGGAGTGTACTGGGATGTACTGGGGGGCACTGGGATGTACTGGGAGGCACTGGGATGTACTGGGATGTACTGGGAGGTGCTGGGATGTACTGGGCCATGCTGGGATGTACTGGGCCATACTGGGAGGCACTGGGCCATGCTGGGATGTACTGGGCCATACTGGGAGGCACTGGGAGGTGCTGGGAGGTGCTGGGAGGTACTGGGAGGTGGTGGGAAGCACTGGGATGTGCTGGGAGGCACTGGCCCATACTGGGAGGCGCTGTGGTGTACTGGGAGGTGCTGGGAGGCACTGGGAGGTACTGGGATGTACTGGGAGCTGCTGGGATGTACTGGGATGTACTGGGAGGCACTGGGCCATGCTGGGAGTTGCTGGGCCATACTGGGAGGTACTGGGATGTACTGGGAGGTGGTGGGCCTGCACTGGCCTGCACTGGGCCATACTGGGAGGCACTGGGATGTACTGGGTCTGTGTTGGTCTGCACTGGGCCATACTGGTCTGTGCTGGGCTGTACTGAGTTATATTGGGCTATGCTGGGATGTACTCAGATGTACTGGGTTATACTGGGCCATACTGGTCTGTACTGGTCCGTGCTGGGCTGTGCTGGGCCGTGCTGGGCTGTGCTGTAATGTACTCAGTTGTACTGGGTTATACTGGACCGTACTGGTCTGTACTGGGCTGTGCTGGGGTATACTGGTCTGTACTGGGCCGTGCTGGGCTGTACTGGGCTGTGCTGGGCCATACTGGTCTGTACTGATCCATGCTGGGCCGTACTGGGCCGTGCTGGGCCATACTGGTCTGTACTGGGTCGTACTGGGCTGTGCTGGGCTGTACTGGGCCGTGCTGGGCCATACTGGGCCGTACTGGGCCATACTGGGCTGTGCTGGGCTGTGTTGGGCTATACTGGTCTGTACTGAGCCATGCTGGGCTGTACTGGGCTGTACTGGGTCGTACTGGGCTGTGCTGGGCTGTACTGGGCTGTGCTGGGCCATACTGGTCTGTACTGGGCCGTGCTGGGCTGTACTGGGCTGTGCTGGGCCATACTGGTCTGTACTGATCCATGCTGGGCCGTACTGGGCCGTGCTGGGCCATACTGGGCCGTACTGGGCCATACTGGGCTGTGCTGGGCTGTGTTGGGCTATACTGGTCTGTACTGAGCCATGCTGGGCTGTACTGGGCTGTACTGGGCCGTGCTGGGCCGTACTGGGTTATACTGGGTCGTACTGGGCCGTGCTGGGCCGTACTCGTCTATACTGGGCTGTGCTGGGATGTACTGGGCTGAGCAGTGTCTGTACTGGTCCATACTAGTCCGTTCTGGCCTGTACTGGTCCGTACTGGCCTGTACTGGTCTGTACAGATCCATACTGGCCCATATTGGTCTGTACTGCTCTGTACTGGTCTATACTGGTCCATACTGGTCCATACTGGTCTATACTGGTCCGTACTGGTCTGTACTGGTCTGTACAGATCCATACTGGCCCATACTGGTCCATACTGGTCCATACTGGTCCGTGCTGGTCCGTACTGGTCCGTACTGGTCTGTACTGCTCCGAACTGGTCTATACTGGTCCATACTGGTCCGTACTGGTCTGTACTGCTCCGTACTGGCCTATACTGGTTCATGCTGGTCCGTACTGGTCCATACTGGGCTGTCCCTGTCCCTGCAGGCCCCACGGCGACGCCCGGACAGGACCAGCATGGAGCCCTGAGAGGAGGTACTGGGACAACTGGGACAACTGGGATCTAACTGGGATCACTGGGATCACTGGGATCCCACTGGGCTGTACTGGGATCTGCTGGGCCCTGCTGGGATCCGCTGGGATCCGCTGGGATCTCGTGGGCTCTTCCGGGTTCTCCTGGGGTCCTCTGGGCTGTGCTGGGATCTGCTGGGCCCTGCTGGGCTGTACTGGGCCCTGCTGGGCTGTACTGGGATCTGCTGGGATCCTCTGGGATCTGCTGGGCTGTACTGGGATCTGCTGGGCTGTACTGGGATCTGCTGGGATCCTCTGGGATCTGCTGGGCTGTACTGGGATCTGCTGGGCTGTACTGGGATCTGCTGGGATCCTCAGGGATCTGCTGGGCTGTACTGGGATCTGCTGGGCCCTGCTGGGCTGTACTGGGATCTGCTGGGCTGTACTGGGATCTGCTGGGCTGTACTGGGATCTGCTGGGATCCTCAGGGATCTGCTGGGCCCTGCTGGCATCTACCAGGATCCACTGGGATGTGTTGGGCCCTGCTGGGATCTGCTGGGATCTCCTGGGCCGTGCTGGGATCCGCCAGGATCCACTGGGATCCTCTGGGCTCTCCCGGTCTCTCCTGGGATCCCCTGGGATCTCGTGGGCTCACCTGGGCCCTGCTGGGCTGTGTTGGGATCTACCAGGATCTCCTGGGCCCTGCTGGGATCTCCTGGGATCCTCTGGGATCTCCTGGGCCCTACTGGGATCCTCTGGGATGTGTTGGGATCCGCTGGGATCTCCCAGGCGGTGCTGGGATCTACTGGCCTCTCCTGGGCTCTGCTGGGATCCCCCTGCACCCCCGGTGCCCCCCGTGCCCCGCTCTCTCCTGGGCCCTGCTGGGATCCAGTGGGCTCTGCTGGGATCCCCCCGTGCCCCCCGTGACCCGCTCTCTCTCTCTCCCCCGTGGCAGGCGCGGCCAGCGGCCATGGCGAAGCTGCTGGTGCCGCTGGTGGTGCTGGGGGCCGTGTCGGGGGTCCCGGGGGTCCCGGCGGCGGCGCCGTCGCCGCGCTGCCCCCCGCGCTGCCTGTGCCCCGCGGCCGCGCCCAGCCCCACGCTGCTGTGCGCCCGCACGGGGCTGCTGGCCGTGCCGCCCAGCCTGGACCGCGGCGCCGTGGAGCTGCGCCTGGCCGACAACTTCATCGGCGCCGTGGGCCGCGCCGACTTCGCCAACATGAGCAGCCTGGTGCACCTGACGCTGTCGCGCAACGGGCTGCGGCGGCTGGCGCCCGGCGCCTTCGCCGACCTGCGCGCGCTGCGGGCGCTGCACCTCGACGGCAACCGGCTGCCGGCGCTGAGCGGCCCGCAGCTGCGCGGGCTGGCCAGCCTGCGCCACCTCATCCTGGCCAACAACCAGCTGGCCGCCATCGACGCCGCCGCCTTCGCCGCCTTCGCCGCCACCGTGGAGGACCTGGACCTGTCGCACAACAACCTGCCGGCGCTGCCCTGGGACGCCGTGGCCGCCATGGGCAGCCTGGCCACGCTGACGCTGGACCACAACCTGCTGGAGCGGGTGCCGGCCGGCGCCGTGGCGCGGCTGCCGCGCCTGGCCCGGCTGGACCTGACGGCCAACCGGCTGCGGGCGCTGCCGCCGGTGCCGGGGCCGCCGGGGCCGGCGCTGGCGGCCGGGGGGAACCCGCTGCACTGCAACTGCGAGCTGCTGTGGCTGCGCCGCGTGGCCCAGCCGGGCCGCCTGGAGACCTGCGCCACGCCGGCGCCGCTGGCCGGGCGGCTGCTGGGCGCCGTGCCCGAGGAGGAGCTGACCTGCCGGGCGCCGGCCGTCACCGCCGCGGCCGCGCACCCGCCGGCCGTCACCGAGGGGCAGCCGCTGCGCCTGGGCTGCGCCGCCGTGGGCGACCCGCCACCCGCGCTGCACTGGCTGGGCCCCGACGGCTCGCGTGGTGCAGAACGGCTCCCGGCGCTCGGTGGGCGCCGACGGCTCCCTGGAGCTGCGCGTGGCCACCCTGAGGGACCACGGCGGCTTCACCTGCGTGGCCGCCAACGCCGCCGGCGAGGCGGCCGCCCGCGTCGAGGTGGTGGTGGTGCCGCTGCCGGTGCCGCGCGGCGACGGCGACGGCGCGGCCGCCGAGGCCGGGCCCGGGCCCTCGGACATGGCCCAGGCGGGCGGCAATGACACCTGGGGGGGGCCCGGGGAGCGGCGCGTGGTGGCGGCCGAGGTGACGGGGTCCTCGGCGCGCATCCGGTGGCTGCCGCAGCGCCACGTGCCCGGCGTGCGCATGGTGCAGATCCAGTACAACAGCTCGGCCGACGACGCCTTCGTCTACAGGTGGGCGCCAGGGCCGGGAGGGGGCCAGGGGAGGCGCCGGGGGGGGTCTTGGGGGCTCCAGGGGGGTCTGGGGGGAGCTCTGGGGGGAGGTGGAGTGGGTCTGAGGCAGGGCTGGGGAGGTTGGGGGGGCTTCAAGTGGATTTTGGGGGGGTCTTGAAGGCTCCAGGGGGTCTGGGGGGAGCTCGGCTAGGGTTTGAGGGTCCCTGTGGGGGGTCCAGGGGTATTTAGAAAGGGTCTGGGGGAAGCTTGAGTGGGTTTGGGGCAGTGCTGGGGAGGTTGGGGGGGCTTCAAGTGGATTTTGGGGGGTCTTGGGGGGCTCCAGGGGGTCTGGGGGGAGCTCTGGGGGGAGGTGGAGTGGGTTTGAGGCAGGGCTGGGGAGGTTGGGGGGGCTTCAAGTGGATTTTGGGGGGTCTTGAAGGCTCCAGGGGGTCTGGGGGGAGCTCGGCTGGGGGTTTGAGGGTCCCTGTGAGGGGTCCAGGGGTATTTAGAAAGGGGCTGGGGGAAGCTTGAGTGGGTTTGGGGCAGTGCTGGGGAGGTTGGGGGGGCTTCAAGTGGATTTTGGGGGTCCTGGGGGCTCCAGGGGGGCGTTCAGGTGGGTATTGGGGGGTCCTGGGGGTCTCTGAGGGGATGTGTGGGAACATCAAGGCAATTCTCCGTGTCTGGGGGGGCTTCAGGGGGGGTCCCTGGTGAGGCGCACTCGGGGTCTCTGAGGAGTCTTTGAGCTGTTTGGGGAGGGGGATTGAGGTGTTTGGGGGATCCTGGCTTGTCCTTGAGGGGTCCTGGGGGTCTCTGAGGAGCATCAAGGGAATTCTCTGTGTCTGGGGGGCTTCGGGGTTGGGGGGTCCCTGTCGAGGGGCAGTCAGGGGGGGTCTCTGAGGAGTCTTTGAGCTGTTTGGGGAGGGGGCTTGAGGAGGCGTCTGGGGGCTCCTGGCTCGTCCTTGAGGGGTCCTGGGTGGATTTTCAGCTTCCTGTGGTGGGTGGGGGCTCCGGGGGTGGTGCGGGGGTCTCACCCCTGTCCCCTCGCCCCCTCCCCAGGCTGCTGCCCCCCTCCAGCCGCACCTTCGTGCTGCGGGACCTGGCCCCGGGCCGGCAGTACGAGCTGTGCGTGTCCGCGCTGCGCGTGGCCGGCGACCCCCCCGGCCGCCCCCCGCCCGCTCGGCTGCGTCTCCTTCGCCACGGCCGCCGCCCCCCCGGGCTGCGCCGCGCCCCCGCGCCCCCACTTCTTGGGGGGCACCGTCATCATCGTCATCGGCGCCGCCATCGCCGCCTCCGTGCTCGTCTTCATCCTCATCCTCACGGCGCGC
The DNA here is from genome assembly GCF_036417665.1 of Passer domesticus. Lineage (NCBI taxonomy): Eukaryota > Metazoa > Chordata > Aves > Passeriformes > Passeridae > Passer > Passer domesticus. The sequence goes on along the minus strand of NC_087508.1, from coordinate 20,201 downwards.
TGGAAGGCGGCGGGGGCGCGGCGCCCCCCGCCCGCGCTCGCCAGCGTCTGCTCGCAGACCAACGGCGGCCCCCCGGCCCGCCGAGACCCCCGAGCTGCCGCCGCTGCCCCCCGCCGGCGGGCGGGGGGCGCGGGCTGTTCCCCAGCCACAGCTACCCGCGGCGGGCGCGGCCCCGGCGGCACGGCTCGCTGCCGCGGCTGGACGCCCCCCGAGGGGACCCCCCTGGGGCCCCCCCCTGCGCCCCTCCTTCGGCAGCACGCACTGGATGCTGGAGAGCACCGTGTGAGGGGGGGGGGCACGGCGGGGACCCCCTCCCCACGCCCCGGGGTGGTCCCGGGTGAGCAAACGCAGCCGCGGCGGTTTTTTGTGGGGAGGGGGCGTCGCGGGAGCGCCGGATCTCGGCCGGGTGCGGCCCCCCCGGACCCCCGTGGGTGTAGCTGGGATCTCGCCAGGTGTCCCCCCCCCCCCCAATTCTGGGGGTACCTGTATGCAAACCTTCCCCCCCCCCCCCCAAAAAGCCGCGTGGGGACCCCCGACTTGTGCGGGCAGCGCGACACGCGTGGGGGGGGGCGGTGACGGGGACCGTGACAGGGACCACCGCCCCCCCCCGAACGGCGTGTCCCCCCCCCGAGATGCGCACTTGGGACTTTGTGTGTGCGCCCCGACATTTGCGAGCCCCCCGCGCCCCCCCCCCCCCCCCCGCGGTGCCTTCGGCCGGGCCGGGGGGGGCCCCGCGCACGCCCCCCGACATCTCTGCACAGATGACACGAGACCCGCAGCCCCCCCCCCCAAAAAAACAAACAAAACCCACCCCCCCCCACCGTGGGGAGGGTAAAAAATGGGGAGGGGGCTCCCCCGGATGCCTGGGGACCCCCCCGTGGCCTCTCCCCCCCCCCCCAAACTCGACCCGGGGGTTCCTATCTGGCTGGTCTGGATAACCCTGGGGGGGCGCCCCCAGCCCCCCCACCCATTTCCCTCCCAGCCCCATTCTCCCACCCCAACCCCCCCCCCCCAAAAAAAAAAAAGCCTCAGTTCCTCCCCATCGCCCCCTCCCCAAAACGCCGCCCCCCCCACCAGCCGCCCCCCCCCCCCCCCGCAGTGTTTAACACGAGTTTTTACATTAAAAACCTGTGGCCCCCCCCGGGGCAGAAAAACGCGAGTGTGAATTTTGGGGGGGGGGTCCCGCTCGGTTTGGGGCTGGGCTCTGACTGGGGGTCCCCTCTCTCTTTTGGGGGTGGGGTCTCTCCGCCCCCCCCGAGGCTCTCCCACCCGTCTGTCCCCCCCCTCCCATCCCAGCCCTGCAATGTGGGCGGGTCAGGGCTATGCTAATGAGGCAGCAATCCCCGCCCCCTGTGGTTGCCATGGTGACCGTCGCGGGGAACTCGGCGGGGACACGACGAGACCATGAATATGCAATTAAGGGGCGGAGCCCGCCGGCTAAAGCCACGGGTAATTACGCCCTCATTTGCATACGGGACGCCGGGGCCCCACCGTGGCCTTGGGCTCTGCCCCCTACCCAGGGCCTGGGGGGGCTCGGGGGGGGCACCTGTGTCCATTCCCAAACTGGGGGGGCTGCAGACCCCGGACCCCCCCCCCCACACACACCTGTGTCCATTCCCAAACTGGGGGGGCTGCAAATCCCGAACCCCCACCTGTGTTCTCTCCATGGTGGGGGGGCCGCAAACCTCGCCTCCACCCCACACCTGTGTCCCTTCCCATGGCTGGGGTGGCTGCACACCTTGCCCCCCCCTAACCTGTGTGCCTTCCCATGGTGGGGGGGGGGGGCTGCAAACCTCGCCCCCACATCTGTGTCCCTTCCCAAAATGGTGGGGGCTGTGTCCCTTTCTTGGTGGGGGGCTGCAAACCCCGGACCCCCCCCCCAACCTGTGTCCATTCCATGGTGGGGGGGCTGCAGACGTGGGATTCCCCCCCCCCAACCTCTGTTCCCTCCGTGGTGGGGGGCTGCAAACCTTGGACTCCCTCACAACGGAAGGGGGGTCCCGGTTCCCGCGCCCCCACCCCACACCTGCGTCCCCTCCCATGGCAGGGGGGGCTGTAAACCCCAGACCCCCTCCCCATCCACGTCCTCTCCCGCTGAGCCTCCGCACACCTGCGTCCCCTCCCAAAATGGGGGGGGCTGTGTCCCTCCCATGGCTGGGGGGGCTGCAAACCCCAGACCCCCTCCCCATCCCCCGTCCTCTCCCGCGCAGCCTCCGCACACCTGCGTCCCCTCCCACGGCTGGGGGGGCTGCAAACCTCGCCCCCACCCCACACCTGCGTCCCCTCCCATGGCGGGGGGGGCTGCAAACCTCGCCCCCACCCCACATCTGCATCCATTCCCATGGCGGGGGGGCTGCAAACCTCGCTCCCACCCCACACCTGCGTCCCCTCCCATGGCGGGGGGGGCTGCAAACCTCGCCCCCACCCCACACCTGCGTCCCCTCCCAGGTGCGCGCCGCCCCCCGGCCTTGGCCCGGGCTATAAGCGCCCCGCCGAGCCCCGGCTGGGCCCGGGCAGGTGCCAGCCATGGCGTGGGCGCTGGTGACGATGCTGGCCGTGCTGGCGGCCGCGCTGGCACGGGGGGCAGAGGCGCAGTGCCCCGCGGCCGCCGACCTGCGCCCCGCCAACGGCACGCGGCTGTGCGCGCTGCTCTACGCCGACAACAGCCCCTACTACGAGCAGTGCTGCGCCGGGGACGCGCTGCCGGTGCTGCCGGGCAGCGACGTGCCCTACATGCCCCACGGCTGGGCCGGCCGCGTCTCCTCGCTGGTGGTGGGCACCCGCTGCGAGCTGACCGTGTGGTCGCGCCGCGCCAAGCGGGGCAGCACGCGGCGCTTCGGCGCGGGGCGCGGTGCCGCGGCTGCAGGAGGTGCGGCGCGGGCTCTTCGGGGACTGGAACGACGCCATCCGCGCCTTCTACTGCACCTGCAAGTGAGCGGCGGCGCGGGGCCGGGGCGGCGGTGCTGGCACGGGGGCACGCCGGGCAGCGGGAGGTGACAACGCGGGTCAGGATGTGCCAGTGTGGGCCAGCGTGGGTCAGCCTGAGCCAACATGGGTCACAATGTGCCAGCGTGGGTCAGGACGTGCCAACACAGGCCAGCGTGGGTCAGCCTGAGCCAACGTGGGTCGCAATGTGCCAGCGTGGGTCAGGACGTGCCAGCGTGCGCCACCATGGGCCGACGTGAGCCAGCGCGGGTCAGCCTGAGCCAACGTGGGCCAAACCACCCCCAAGCTGGCCAAGAGGTGTTGGCGTGAGCCAAGACGAGCCGACACAAACCAGCCAGCCCTGGCCAAGATTCACCATCGGGCGCCGACCCAGGCCAAGCCAAGCCGAGCCGAGCTGAGCCACGCCGACCCAGGCCAAGCCAAGCCGGGCTGAGCCAAGCCAAGCCAAGCCAAGCCAAGCCGGGCCAAGGTGTTGCGAGACCCTGCGTGCCCCGTGGGCCACCAGAACCGTGCCCCCCCTGCCCCCCGTGCAGCCAATAAAGCCCTGAGGCAGCAGCAGCTCCTGCCTGGGGGGTCCTTTATTGGGGGGGGTGTCCCCGTGCCCCCCCCACCCCGTGGGCACGTCCCCCACCCCCCAAAGAACCACACGGCACACGGCGGGTCCAAAAGGACACGTGTAATCTGGGGGGGGCCCCGTGTCCCCCCGGGCCCCCCCATCCCGCGCGGTACAAAACCCGACCATATAAATATCACTTTGTTAAAAAACAAACCCGGGGGTGCAGGGGGGAGTTGCAGGGGGGAGGAACCAACCAAAAAAAACCCCAAAATCAACAAAAACAGGCGAGGAAGGCCCGGGGGGGGGGACACACCCCCAGTCAGTAGTGTGGTGTGGTGGGGAAAGGTGGGGGGCTGTAGTTTTGGGGACCCCCCCTCTCACGGAGATGTAGGGGGGCCATACCCCAGTGCCCAAAGTGGGTAGAAAAGAGAAGGCTAAAAAAAAAAAACCCAAAAAAAGGGGGAAATGCCCCAAAATGGGTCCCAAGGGCGGGAGGGACCAGGATGAGCCCGTGCACCCCCAGATCTCTGGGAGGACAGCCACCCCTTCCCATCCCCCCAAAATCTCTGCTGTGGGGTCCCCAGCTCAGTAGTACAGGTTGGGGGGCCGGCGTCCCCCCAGAACACCCCGGTCCCGCTCCGGTTCGGGGGTGCCGCCGAGCAGGAGGAGCAGGAGGGGGCCGGGGTCTCCCCCGCGGTGGGGAGGGGTCTCAGCGCAGGCGGTGCTGCCGCATGAGGGGCACGATGCAGGCGGGGGGCCCCGCCACGCCCAGGAAGGGGTGGCGCAGCAGCTCGGGGGCGCTGGCCCGCTGCGCCGGGTCCCGCACCAGCATCCGCTCCAGGAACCCCTTCAGGGACGGGGACACCTGGGGGGAACGGAAAGGGGGTGTCAGGCACCCCCCGGGGCTGCCCAGAAATGGGGGAAGGGGTCACCCCGAGGTACCTTGTGGCCGTTCTTGAGCCGGGGGGGAAGGTTGTCCCGGATCAGCTTCATGGCTTTGAGGGGGGGCTCGTTGAAGTAAGGGGGTTCCCCATCCACCATCTCGATGACCATCACTCCCAGAGACCAGATGTCCACCTGGGGGGGGGACAGTCACACCGAAAATGAGGAGGGGGTTACGGGGGAGCCCCTCAAACCCACTCCGTGCCCCCACTCCCAAATATACAGCATCCAGAATGGGGGGGTCTGGAAGGGAGGCCACTTGGAGCCCCTCAAACGTACACTGGGTACCCCCAAACCCACCCTGGGCAATCCTAAACCCATCCTAAATCCACCCTATGCTCCCCAAACCCACCCTGGGCATCCCTAAACCCACCCTGGGCAATCCTAAACCCATCCTAAATCCACCCTATGCTCCCCAAACCCACTCTGGGCAATCCTAAACCCATCCTGGGCACCCTCAAACCCATCCCAACCTCCCCACAAGACACCTCAAGCCGGCAGAGAAGGCAGGAGATGAACTTGGGGGCCCACACGCCCACCCCAAACCCCCTGAAACCCACCCTAAACACCCCTCAATGAACCCCAGGAGCCCCAGGACTCCCCCAAGCCCCCCGACCCACCTCTGGGCCATAGGGCAGGCGGGAGATGAGCTCGGGGGCCCACACACCCACCCCAAACCCCCTGAAACCCACCCCAAACCCCCTGAAACCCACCCTAAACACCCCCCAATGAACCCCAGGACCCCCAGGACCCCCCCAAGCCCCCTGACCCACCTCTGGGCCGTAGGGCAGGCGGGAGATGAGCTCGGGGGCCATCCAGTAGGGCGTCCCCACCAGGGACTTGCGCCGCGGCACGTCCTTGTTCACTTGGGCGCAGAACCCGAAATCCGAGAGTTTCACCTGCCGGGGGGGCCGGGGCCGCTCAGGGCGGGATCCCAAAGGGTCGGGGGGAGTTTGGGGGGGATTTCTGGGGGCTCCTACCCGCCCGTCGTGCGTGAGGAGGATGGAGTCGCTCTTGATGTCGCGGTGGATGACGCCCTGGGCGTGGAGCACGGCGAGCGCCCGCAGCACCGAGCGGCACACGGCCGCGATCTGCTCCTCGGACATCCTGGGGACAGCGCTGTCACCACCCTGTCACCACCCCGCCACCTCCCTGCCAGCCCTGCCACCCCCAGCCACCTGGTGTGCGTGACGATGTCCGTCAGGGCGCCGCCCTCCAGGAACTCCATGACCACCCAGAGCTCGTCGCCCACCAGGTAACTGTTGTACATCTCCACCACGTTCTCGTGCTGGTGGTCCCTCATGATCACCACCTGAGGGGGGGGACACACGGGGATGAGAGCCTGGGACCCTCCTCGGGGGTCCCCAGGGCGTCAGGAGGTCCCTAGTGGGTCACCAAGAGGTCTTTGAGGGGCTTTGAGGGGGCCATGAGGGATCCAAGGGGTTCCTGAGGGACTCAGAAGTTCCCTTCCCGAGGGTCCCCAAGGCCCTCAAGGGTTCTCCGGGGCTCTCAAGGGTGCCCCAGGGCTCTCAAGGTGTCCCCAAGGATCTCAAGAGTTCCCCAAGTCCCTCAAGGGTTCCCCAAGGCCCTCAAGGGCTCCCCAATTCCCTCAAGGGTTCCCCAGGGCTCTCAAGAGCTCCCCAAGGATCTCAAGGGCTCCCCAAGGCTCTCAAGAAGTTCCCAAGGCCCCCAAGGGCTCCCCAAGGATCTCAAGGGCTCCCCAAGGATCTCAAGGGGTTTCCAAGTCCCCCAAGGAGTCCCCATGGCTCTCAAGGATTCCCCAAGGCTCTCAAGGGTTCCCCAAAGGCTCCCCAATGATCTCAAGAAGTTCCCAAGGCTCTCAAGGTTTCCCCAAGTCCCCCAAAGGCTCCCCAAGCCACCCAAGGGTTCCCCAAGACCCCCAAGGGTTCCCCACAGCCCCCAAGGGCTCCCCAAGTCCCTCAAGGGTTCCCCAGGGCTCTCAAGAGCTCCCCAAGGATCTCAAGGGCTCCCCAAGGCTCTCAAGAAGTTCCCAAGGCCCCCAAGGGCTCCCCAAGGCCCCCAAGGGTTCCCCAAGCATCTCAAGGGCTCCCCAAGGATCTCAAGGGGTTTCCAAGTCCCCCAAGGAGTCCCCATGGCTCTCAAGGATTCCCCAAAGGCTCCCCAATGATCTCAAGAAGTTCCCAAGGCTCTCAAGGTTTCCCCAAGTCCCCCAAAGGCTCCCCAAGCCCCCCAAGGTTTCCCCAAGACCCCCAAGGGTTCCCCACAGCCCCCAAGGGTTCCCCAAGTCCCTCAAGGGTTCCCCAAGTCCCTCAAGGGTTCCCCAAGCCCCCCAAGGGTCCCCAGGGCCGCCGCTGCCCTCACCTCGTTGAAGAGCAGCTCCCGCCGCTGCTGCTTGCGCAGGTCCATCTTTTTGACGGCCACCAGCTTGCCGGAGCCGCGCACGGTGGCGATGCACACCACGCCCGTGGAGCCCTCGCCGATCTTGATGAAGTTGTCCAGGTAGGTGCGGGGGTCGCCGGGGTCCACCACCATCTGCAGCGCCGCCCGGAACTGCTCGTGGGACACGCGCTGGGGCCCCCCCGGCCGGGGCGGGCGCGGGGCCGGGGGGCGCGCGGGGCCGGGGGCTCCGGGGCCGGGGGCTCCGGGGCTTTGGGGCGGGGGGCGCCGGGGGCCTGGGAGGCGCCGGGGACCGGCCCGTTGGGGGTCACCTCCTGCGGGCGCCCCGCGTGGGGCTCGGCCTGTGGGGACAGCGGAGAGGGGAGTCAGGAATTCCCGCGGGAATGTCAGGGGCCGCAGGGAAGGGCTGAGTGAGGAGGAGGAGGAGGAGGAGGAGGTGGGGGAGGAAGAGACTCTGGAGGCACAGACGCAGCAGCAGGAAGGAAGCGTGGAGCTGGGGGTCTTCAGGACACCCTGAGTCCGAGTGGGACAAGGGAAGCTGCGAGGAAGAGGAGCAGAGGAGCTGCTTCCAAGGAGGAAGAGGAGAGGCAGAGCGAGGAAGAGGAAACGGTTTCGGTGCCAGGGCAGGAGGTGGCCCCTGCACATCCCCACTCTGGGAGGCTGCGAGGAAGAGGAGCAGAGGAGCTGCTTCCGAGAAAGAACAGGACGAGCACAGTGAGGAGGAGGAGGCAGAAGAAGAAAAAGAAGAGGAAGCTGCTCCAGAGCCAAGGATGCGGCTGGGCAAGGAAGCTGCTGCCGATCCCAGCGGAGCACGGCAAGCCGTGAGGAAGAGGAGCAGAGAACCCGCTCTGCAAGAGCAAGGAGAGCAGCAAGAGCAGGACGAGGGAAGGCCGGGGCACACCCCTTTACCTGGGCGCTGCCCCCCGGGCCGGGGTCGGTGTCGGCGCGGGGGTAGGTGTGGAAGGGGCGTCCCGGCGCCGTCTTCGGCCCCGCTCCGGGGGCGCCGCCGGCATCGGGGGGCCGCAGCTCGGGCCCCGAGAGCGGGCGCTGCTCGCGGGCCGGGGGCCGCGGGGGCCCCTCTCCGGCCGAGCTGGATTTGGGGCGGCCCCCGGGGGCGTGGGGGTGAGGGTGGGGGGGGCTCCCGCCCGGCCGCAGCTTTGGGGTCCCCCCGGGGCTGGGACGGGGGGCTCGGCTCGGGGTCCCCGCGGCGGCTCTTGGCGGGCTCCGGGCGGGAGCGGGGGGGGTCCCGGGGTCAGGCCGTTCTCCGGGGGGTGCCGGGCGGGGCAGGGGGGGCTGTCCCGGCGCAGGGAGTTGGAGCGGGACACGGAGACGGCGGCCAGCTCGTCCAGGAGCCACGCCAGGGTCCTGTCCCGGCCCCCGGGGGTCCCATCCCGCGTCCCCTTGGAGCCGCGCACGATGGGCTGCGGGAAGGGGGGGACACACGGGGGAAACGGGGGAAAAAGGGGAAAAAAACAACAGAAAGATGACATGGAATGGCTGCAGGAGGGTGGCGGGATGGGCAGAGGGGAGGGGGCTTGGCTGGGGTGTCCCTCTGGGGAGAGTTGCAGAGCCCCAAATGATCCCGGGTGCTCCCCGGGGATTGGGGTCCGGCCTCACGGGGAGGGTCCCAAAATATTGGGGGGTTTGATGGGGTGGGAACTGGGGCAACATCAGAGCTGAGGTGGGAATGGGTGGACGTGGGAATGGGGGGATGTGTGAACGGGGGGATGTGGGAATGAGGGCCTTAAACAGCTGGGAACACACAATGGGGAAGAGGTCAGGTGGGAATGACTCCAAGTTCCCACGGGGTGGGCTGGTTCCAGGTGTGGGGAAGGGTCTCACCAGGGGAATCCCTGTCCTGGGGGACCCAATCGTCACCTCCCTGCCCCAAGACCCCCAAATTCCTCCCAGTTTGACCCCAAAGAGTATGCAGGATGCCCTTATACACTGCAAGACCCCAAATTCCCCCAAACCCACTCCTGGGACTGAATGAGCCCCCACCTCCCCCACAATCCCAAAATCCCCTGATCCATAACTCCCCCAGTTCGTCTTTTTGGCAGGTAGGAAAGGCATGGGGACCCAGCTCCCACCTCCCTGACCCCCAAATTCCCCCCAGTTTGGCTTTTCCAGTGGCTGACACAACCCCTGAACATCAACCCCTGACGCAACCTGCTCCACAACCCCTGAATACCAAACAACCCCAAAATCCCCTCGTTCCAGGACCCCCAAACCGCCCCCAGCTCAACCCTGCAGAGCACCCAGAACCCTGCTAACTCCTCCAAGACCCCAAACCCAGAGTGGCCACCTTGCCACACCCTCCCCACCCCGTAACCACCCCGAATTCCCAACGCTCCCCAGTAACCCCGCGGGATTCCCAACGCTCCCGGTGCCCCCGCACCTTGTGGGCCCCGCGGATGGCGGTGATGCAGGCGGGGTCCACGAGGGGCTTGGGGCGCCGGGCGGACTCCTCGAGCAGCCCCTGCCACTGGCGGGGCAGCCCCGTGAAGCGCTGCTCCGAGGCGTCGTAGCCCGTGTGCACGCGGTGCTCGAAGTTGGACGGCGCCGAGATCTCCACCCGCTTCTTCTTCTTGGAGAACATGGCCCGGGACGCGCTCCTGGCAACCCAGAACGCCGGGGTTAGCGGGGTGGGAGAGGGGAGATGGCGTCGGGAACGGTGTCAGCCCCCCCAAATCCAGCCCTGGGAAGGGGAACGGACGCGGAAATCCGGTGTCGTAACGGGGAACGGCCCCGGGAGCGGGATGGGCGCCCAAATCCCATCGTTAGAGTGGAATAAATGGGAAATGCTGTTGGGATGAAGTGGGGAGGGGATCAGCCCCAAAATCCCGCTGTTCAAACGATTTTTATCCATTGTTGGGATGGACAGGATCAGCCCTGAAAATCCCGCTGTTGGAATTGTTTTTATCCATCGTTGGGATGGATGGGATCAGCCCCAAAATCCCGCTGTTCCAATGATTTTTATCCATCGTTGGGATCGACTGGATCAGCCCTGAAAATCCCATTGTTGGAGTGATTTTTATCCATCGACCACTTCCACTTTTATCCAATTACTTCCCATTTTCCCCCCAAGTCCAAGCTTGGGAATGCCAGGAGCACCAGAAATTCCCATTGGAAATGGGATTAGTCCATTAACCCAACCCGAACCAACAAACAGATTTAAAACACCTCAAAAGCACACCAAAAAATCTGCTTTTCCTGGGATCCCAGCGCCAGGATCAGTGCTCTGGGTTTGGCTGATTTCATTCCCTGGTTTTCCATGTTTTTCCTGCAGTTTTCAGGCCAAGAACGAGCTGAGTTGGAAATGTTTTGGGTTCAGTGGGGGCAGGAATCCCACTGGGAATGGCCCCAAAATCCCATGGATCCTGCGTGGGTCCATTTTTCCCACTTTCACTGCTTTTTTCTGGTGGCAATTTCCCCGTTTCCTCACATTTTTTTCCAGCTTCTTGGCTCAATCCATTTTCCAGGCTCCAGAATCCCAGTGCTTCCAAGGTTTTCTCACAGTTTTTCCCAGTCTTTGAGGTTTTCTCCCTAAACCAATGATCCATTATGAAGTTTTTCTCCTCCTCCACTTCGAGCCCAGCCAAAAACTGCCAGAATTCTGTGTATTCTCCATTTTCCCTGCTCATCCCACGCTGATCCCTCCTTCCACCTTCCTAGGACACTGCTGGGATCCTCTCCAGATTGCCAAAATCCCATTTTCAGATGGAAAATTCTCCTGGTTTGGGGGAATTGCAGCTGAATTTGGAGTGGGAGGATTAAAATCTGCTGCATTTGGGCTTTTCCATGGGAAATATCCGAGGATGATCCAGGTCAGCCAGGACGTCAGGGAAGTGCAGTATCTGGACACCAAATCCGTGGGATTTCACCCCAAAAGCCTCTTCCTTTCAGATGGTTGGGGAAAAACTGGTGGCACTTGGCAGGAGCAGAGAGGTCCTGAAGAATTCCAGAGGGTGGGATGGGGGCCAGGAGGGGGTGAACTCATTCCTCAGCCCTTCCCAGGTCGCATTCCTGGGATCCCAGCGGGGTTTAATTAGTAACCAATTAACAAGGAACTGAGTCCACACCGGGTGGAATAATCCCGTGTTTTCCCTAAAATTCCCAACAAAATCCCACAAATTCTCCCCAAAATCAGTGGCATTCAGGCTGTGTCCTGGTGGGAATCCTGCTGGCAGCTTCGGGATGAAAAAGAAAGGGAAAAGTAAAGGGAAAAAACGTGAACAGAGGCACTTCGTGCCCTCCCATAAAGCCCAAATCCAGGAAAATCAGATGCCACTGGGCAGCAGAGCACCCAGGAAGGGACCGAAATGGGATTTGCAGCAAATTTCAGGATTTTTAGACCGGAGCTGGGTGAATTTCAGGAAAACAAATGCCCATCGTGGCATTCCAGACGTGGCGTTTGGCTCCATCCCGCTGCCCAAAGTGGGAAGGGGCGCTGGGCGGTGCCGAAGCTGCAGCTCAATCCCCTGGGCTGGAATCCCGGGATTCGCCCCAAAAGGGGCCACAATTCCCGGGAAAACCAGGCTGGGAAGGGGCTGGAATCCCCACAAAGGGGTCACAATTCCCAGGAAAGCCAGGCAGGAAGGGGTTGGAATCCCAGGGTTCCCCCCAAAAGGGGTCACAATTCCCAGGAAAACCAGGCCGGGAAGGGGCTGGAATCCTGGGATTCCCCCCAAAAGGGGTCACATTCCTGGGAAAACCAGGCTGGGAAGGGGTGGAATCCCAGGGTTCCCCCCAAAAGGGGTCACATTCCTGGGAAAACCAGGCCGGGAAGGGGCTGGAATCCCAGGATTCCCCCCAAAAGGGGTCACATTCCCAGGAAAACCAGGCTGGGAAGGGGCTGGAATCCCAGGGTTCCCCCCAAAAGGGGTCACAATTCCCAGGAAAACCAGGCTGGGAAGGGGCTGGAATCCCAGGATTCCCCCCAAAAGGGGTCACAATTCCCGGGAAAACCAGGCTGGGAAGGGGCTGGAATCCCCACAAAGGGGTCACAATTCCCAGGAAAGCCAGCCCAGGGCCGGAGCAGTCCGGCCAGGAAGGGCGGGTTGGACTGGCCCAGCTGGATCTGCCGGAGGAGGAGGAGGAGGAGGAGGAAGAGGAGGAGAAGTGCCGGCCTTTGCCCCGGAGGAATCCCGGAATTCCAGGAATCTGGAGCCTCCGAAGCTCACGGGAACAGGAAAAAAACAATCCGGGAAGGGGAAGCAGGAGATGCGAGCTCCTGGGAAAAAGGGAAACCGGGAAAAGCGGGATGGGAGGGAGGCAGGAGAGGGAAAAAGTGTCAGAGGAAGGGGAAAAGGAGGAATTCCGGCGGAATTCCGCTCCCTTCCTGCAGCAGGAAGGTTCCCTGGAGCTGGAAGTGCAGGGAGAGGGAGGGAGGAACGCCGGGAATCTCCGGCTCGGGGCAGAGGAAGGGCCAGTTAATGGAGATCCAATTAATGGAGATCCAGTTAATGGAGATCCAATTAATGGAGATCCAGTTAATGGAGATCCAGTTAATGGAGATCCAATTAATGGAGATCCAGTTAATGGAGATCCAGTTAATGGAGATGCAGTTAATGGAGATCCAGTTAATGGAGATGCAATTAATGGACATCCAGTTAATAGAGATGCAATTAATGAAGATGCAATTAATGGAGATCCAATTAATGAACACCCAGTTAATGGAGATCCAGTTATTGGCGATCCAGTTATTGGAGATCCAATTAATGGAGACCCAACTAATCAGTAACGATCCCGTCCACCCACAACGATCCAGGTCACCAAAATCCAGGAAAACGGCGAATCCCTGCTGGGAATTCCTCCAGAAAACCCAAATATTCCTCCCAGGGAACCCAGGTTCCACCCCGTGGGAAGCGAACAAATTAAAACATTAATCAAAGCCAGGGGCAGGAATATCCTTGGAATTTCTTCCTGGAAACTCCTGCTCATTCTGCTGCTGTTAATGAGATGTTGGTGACCAAATTCCCACCTTTTAGCCCCAAACCCCAACAGGGAATGGGGTTTTTGGCTATTTCCAAAGGACTGCTGGATCTTTTCCACATCTGGGTGTTCCCCAAAATCCCAATTCCCACTGATTTCCAAGCCCACCGCGGGCCAATCCCTCTATCCCACCATTGCTTATTTAAAATCTCACTAAATTTCAGGAAAAAAGCAACTAAAGCCCAGGTCCAGAGGCTTTTTTTGATTTTTTTTTTTCTCCTTTTCCGTTGAGGAATGGCAGCAGGAGCACCACAGAACACCAGTGGGGATGGCAATTTCCCTTCCCGCTGCACCAAAACTGGGGGGAAACTCCGTTTTTGATGAGTTTGGGAAGTCCTGAGGAGCTCCAGTGCCCCTCCGCCTTGGAGCTCCTGACCCAAACCCACAAGAAACTCTGGGAAAAACCCATCCGAGGGCTGAGGGGCTGGATGGGAGCGCGGGGAGGAGACCCCAAATCCCGGAGGGATGAGGAATCCCGGGAATTAATTCCGGATTCGCTTCCTACCTTCCGCCGAGGGGAAAATTCTGCCTCAGCTCCGCATTCCGGGTCCTCCGGTCAAAGTGCTGCACGGGAAGAAGGGAATTCCCTCAGGAGCAGCCCCCGGGCTCCCCTTTTGAGGTTTTTTTTGGGGCGGGGGGCGGCTGGATCCTCATCCCGCTGCTCTCCGGGAACCCCAGGCTGCGTCTGCCGCCCCTCGGGGGATTTGGGGAGCCCCCGAGCCCACCCCCAAGCGCCCTCCTTGGCCCTGGGAGGGGTCTCCGGCGCTCAGAGCCCCCCGATAGCCGCGAATCCCCCCCCGGGCCCCCTCAGCGCCCCCCGGGCCCCCTCAGGCCTCACTCGGCCGCCGCCGCCGCCATGTTGGGACCGGGGCACATCCGGGTCCTCCCACGCCCGCGTCGCCGCGGCGACAGGCCGCGCCCCCGAAGGGCGGGGATACGGGCGGGAGGGGGTGTGGCGAGCCATATATGGGCAATAAGCGCGGGGATGAGGAGCCATATATGGATAAGAGGCGTGGCCTAGGGCGGAGAGGAGCTCAATATGGGCGGGGAGCCGCCTTTGGGGGCGGGGTTTACAGGGGGAGGGGCGGGGTTTATAGGAGGAGGAGCGGTGCCTAACGCGGAAGTTGCTGCTGAAGGGGCGGGTCTCCAGAGTACAGCTCTCCAGTCTGACCAATCACCGCGCGAAGCACGGAGATTGGCATCTCTGCTATCCAATCGCAGTGCGGCGCGCTGTGATCTGGGTAAGATGGCGGCGCGCTGAGGGGAACGTGGGGGCTCCTGTGTCGCCGCTGCCCGCTGCCTTCACACTGTGGGGCTCCGGTCCCGCCGCTCCCCGCTGCCTTCTGACCGCGCGTTCTCCCCTCAGAGCCTCGGAGATGTCGCTCCGCGCCGTGCTGAGGGCCGTCGCCTCGCTGCCGCGCTGCAGTTCGTAAATACCCCCGAACCCCCCCAAAAAACCCCCCCAATAAACCCCAAAAGAACCCCCCCCAAAAAAAAAACCCAAAAACCCCCCCAAAATAAAAAAAACTAAAAACCCCCCCAACCCCCCCAAAAATTAACCCCCCCCAATAACCCCAAAAGAACCCCCCCCCAAAAAAAACCAAAAAACCCCCAAAAATAAAAAAAAACCCTAAAAACCCCCCCAAACCCCCCAAAAAATTAAAAAAAAAACCCAAAACCCCCCCCCAATAAACCCCAAAAGAACCCCCCCCCAAAAAAAAACCCAAAAAACCCCCCAAAAATCCAAAAAAAAACCCCTAAAAAACCCCCCAAAAAAATTAAAAAAAAACCCCCAAACGCCCCCAAAACCCCAACCCCCCCCAAAAAAAAACAAACCCAAAAACCTCAAAAAAAAAAAACCTCAAAAGAACCCCCAAAATAAAAAAACAAACTCAAAACCCCCCCCCAAAACCACCAAAAAACCCAAAAAAACCCCCAAAAAAACCAAAAAAAAACCCCAAAAAACCCCCCCAATAAACCCCAAAAGAACCCCCCCAAAAAAAAAACCCCAAAAAAACCCCCAAAAATCCCAAAAACCCCCTAAAACCCCCCCAAACCCCCCAAAAAAATTAAAAAAAAAACTCCAAACCCCCCGAAAACCCCAACCCCCCCCCAAAAAAAAACAAACCCAAAAACCTCAAAAAAAAACCAACTCAAAAGAACCCCCAAAATAAAAAAACAAACTCAAAACACCCCCCCAAAACCACCAAAAAAACCCAAAAACCCCTAAAAAAACCAAAAAAAACCCCAAAAAACCCCCCCAATAAACCCCAAAAGAACCCCCCCAAAAAAAAACCCCAAAAACCCCCCCAAAATCCAAAAAAAACCCTAAAAAAACCCCCAAACCCCCCAAAAAATTAAAAAAAAAACCCAAAAAACCCCCCCAATAAACCCCCAAAAGAACCCCCCCCAAAAAAAAACCCAAAAGCCCCCAAAAATCAAAAAAAAACCCTAAAAAACCCCCCAAAAATTAAAAAAAAACCCAAAAACCCCCCCAAAACCCCAACCCCCCCCAAAAAAAAACAAACCCAAAACCTCAAAAAAAAAAACCAACTCAAAAGAACCCCCAAAAATAAAAAAAAACCCTCAACCCCCCCCCAAAACCACCAAAAAAACCCAAAAAACCCCCTAAAGAAACAAAAAACAAACCCCAAAAAACCCCCCCAATAAACCCCAAAAGAACCCCCCCCAAAAAAAACCCAAAAAACCCCCCAAAAGTAAAAAAAACCCTAAAAAACCCCCCAAAAAATTAAAAAAAAACCCAAACCCCCCCAAAACCCCAACCCCCCCCCAAAAAAAAAACAAACCCAAAAACCTCAAAAAAAAACCCTCAAAAGAACCCCCAAAAATAAAAAAAAAACCTCAAAACCCTCCCCCAAAACCACCAAAAAACCCAAAAAACCCCTAAAAAAACCAAAAAAATCCCCCAAAAAACCCCCCCAATAAACCCCAAAAGAACCCCCCCCAAAAAAAACCCAAAAACCCCCCCAAAAATCCCAAAAACCCCCTAAAAACCCCCCCAAACCCCCCCAAAAAATTAAAAAAAACCCCCCAAACCCCCCCAAAACCCCAAACCCCCCCAAAAAAAACACAACCCAAAAACCTCAAAAAAAAAAACTCAAAAGAACCCCCAAAAATAAAAAAACAAACTCAAAACACCCCCCAAAACCACCAAAAAAACCCAAAAAACCCCTAAAAAAAAACCAAAAAAACCCAAAAAAAACCCAAAAAAAACCCCAAAAAACCCCCCAAAAAACACAAAAAAAAAACAAAAACAAAAAAAAAACCCCAAAAAAACCCAAAAACCCAAACCCCAAAACCCCCCGTGTCGTGTCCCCCCACAGGCGCGGGCCCGCTCCTGCCGCCCCCCGCGCCCTCCTGCCCCATGGCCACCCTGAACCAGCTGCACCGGCAGGGCCGCCCCGCGCCCCCTCCGCGCCGCCTGGGGCCCACGCTGGGCCGGCCGCAGCTCAAGGCCGTGGTGCTCAAGAACCTGATCCGCAAGCCCAAGAAGCCCAACTCGGCCAACCGGCGCTGCGTGCGCGTGCGGATGAGCGGCGGCCGCGAGGCCGTGGCCTTCGTGCCGGCGAGGGCCACGGCCTGCAGGAGCACCACATGGTGCTGCTGCAGGGCGGGCGCACGCAGGACCTGCCCGGCGTCAAGCTCACCGTGGTGCGCGGCAAGTACGACTGCGCCCACGTGCAGCCCAAGAAGTGAGCGCGGGACCCCCGGGGACCCCCGGCCCGGCTCCGGGGGTCCTGGGGTCACCCCTCGGGAGGGGATGGGAGCGGGCCGGGGGCGTGAAATCGGGATTAAAGCGGATTTGGTGACGCGGTGGTGTGGTGTGGAGTGGTGGTGGGGGAATAGGAATGCGGGTGGGACACTGGGAGGGGTGGTGGGGGTACTGGGAGGAGTCATGGGGAGACTGGGAGGGGTGGTGAAGACACTGGAGGCACTGGGAGGGGTCATGGGGAGACTGGGAGGGGTGGTGAAGACACTGGAGGCACTGGGAGGGGTCATGGGGAGACTGGGAGGGGTCATGGGGACAGTGGAAGTACTGGGAAGAGTGGTGAGGATACTGGGAGGGGTTGTAGGGACACTGGGAATGGTGGTGAAGACACTGGAGGCACTGGGAGGGGTCACGGGGAGACTGGGAAGGGCCCTGAGGTGACACGGGGGTCACTGGGGTGACCCTGGAGTGTCACTGGGGTCATGGGGGTGCCACAGGGGTGTCACTGAGGTCACGTGGGGGTCACAGGGGTCACTGTGATCATGAGGGGGTCACTGGGGGGCACTGGGGGGACACTGGGGTGTCACTGTGGTCACGGGGGGTCATGGGGGCCACTAAGGTCACGTGGGGGTCATGGGGGGGGGTCACTCCGGGGTCACAGGGGTCACTGTGATCATGAGGGGACACTGGGGTGTCACTGTGGTCACGGGGGGGTCATGGGGGGTGTCACTGGGTGGTCACTCCGGGGTCACCGGGGTCACCGGACCCGCAGCCCTTTGGGACCGAGGCCGGGGGCGTGGCCGGGACGAAAGTGGGCGTGGCCGAGCCCGCCCGCCGTGAGGGGAGGGTGTGCGCGCGTGCGCGTTCCGCGAGCGCGCGCCCGGCCCCGCCCCCGGCTCCCCCACGTGACTCCCCTCACACGGGTGGCCAAGATGGCGGCGCGCCGGGCGCTGCTGGCGGCGGGCCGGGCGGCGCGGGCCGGGCGGCGCGGGGGCCGCGGGGGCCGCTCCGGGGCCGGGCCCCGCTCCCGCCGCCGGGGCCGCTCCCGCGGGGCGGAGCCGCCTCTACGAGCACGTGCGGGAGGGGCTGAGCGCGCGGCCGCGGCTCGACGTGAGCGCCCTCAGCGAGCGCGACCTGGAGCGGCGGCGCGGGCCGCTAGGGGGCGCCGCGCTCCGCGAGATCGTGAGTGGCGGGAGCGGCGGTGGGCGGGGCCTGCGTGTGGGCAGGGGGCGTGGCTTCCCCGGTGACCCCGTTTGGGTGTGGCGGGACACGCCCACCCGAGCCACGCCCTTGCCACGCCCTTCAGGTACGGACGTGGTCGCGGCTGGGGCAGGTCCGCGATGGCATCGCCCGGCTGGAGGCCGAGAAGGGGCGCGTGGCTCAGGGGGTGCGCGAGATCATGGTGAGACCCCTCCCTGGGACCCCCCCCAAATCTCCACTGCGTCCCTCTGCCCCCCGCTCAGCCCCTCCTGGAACCCCCCCAGGACCCCCCTGAACCACCCCACCACCCCCAGACCCCCCCAAGGACCCCCTGACTCCTTTCCACCCCCTCTCCAGGCCTCCCACGACAAGGCAGCGGCCAAGACGGTAGGAATGGAGTTTTGGGGGGGGCCGGGGGGGGGTTGGTGGCCCCCCAGGCCCTCACGGTGGCCCTGTGGCAGCACCCGGAGCTGGCGGCGCTGCGGGAGCGGGGCCGGAGCCTCCGGGAGCAGCTGCGGGTGCTGGAGGCCGAGGAGGCTGAGCTGGAGCAGAGGTTCTACCTGGGGGCCCTGCAGCTGCCCAACAGGACGCACCCCGCTGTGGTGAGACCCCTGAAAACACCCCAAAAACCTCCCCAAAATTACCCCAAAAACAACCAAAACCCACCAAACCCACCCAGCCCAACAGAACCCACCCCGCTGTGGTGAGACCCCAAAATCACCCTGAAATCACCCAGAACCCACCCAGCCCAACAGAGCCCACTTCGCTGTGCTGAGACCCCCCAAATCACCCCCAAATCACCCCAAAATCACTCAGCCCAACAGGACGCACCCCGCTGTGGTGAGAACCCCGAAATCACCCCAAAATCAACCAAAATCACCCCAAAAACCTCCCCAAAATCACCCCAAGCCCACCCAGCTGTGCTGAGACCCCCAAACACCCCCCAAAACCCCCCTGCCCCGCCTCTGCTATGCCCTGGGGGTCTCCTGGCACCCCCAAACCTCCCCTTGTGCCCCCCAAACCCCCCTTGTGCCCCCCAAACCCCCCTTTGTGCCCCCCCAAACCGCCCTTGTGCCCCCCAAACCCCCCTTTGTGCCCCCCAAACCCCCCTTTGTGCCCCCCAGCCCGTCGGGGACCAGAGCCAGGCCCGGCTGCTCGAGGTGGTTGGTGAGAAACCAGGTGAGGGCTGGGGGGGGTCTTTGGGGGGGTCCTGGGGGCGCTTCTTGTTGTGGGGAAGGAGGAGAAGGGTCCTTGGGGGGGGGGCATTTGGAGGGTCTGGGGGCTTTGGGAGGGTCTGGGGGGAGTTTAGAGGGTCTGGGGGACAGGTTTTGGGGGTCTGGGATGTATTGGGGGGGTACTGGGGGGGTCTGGGGGGGTATTTGGGGGGTCTGGGGTCACCCAGGTGACAGGAGTGACAGAGGTGCCCCCTCCCCTCCCCCAGTGTTTGATTTTGAGCCAAAGGGACACCTGGAGCTGGGGGAGGGGCTGGACATCATCCGGCAGAGGTGAGCAGCCCCTGCAGGGGCACACCTGGCACACACCTGGGCCACACCAGTCCTGTCCCAGCCCTGTCCCACACCTGTACCACGTGTCCCCCACCCCACAGGCGCCTGTCCCACGTGTCGGGCCATCGCTCCTATTACCTGTGCGGGGCCGGGGCTCTGCTCCAGCACGCCCTCGTCAC
Source organism: Passer domesticus (assembly GCF_036417665.1). NCBI lineage: Eukaryota > Metazoa > Chordata > Aves > Passeriformes > Passeridae > Passer > Passer domesticus. The sequence goes on along the minus strand of NC_087508.1, from coordinate 770 downwards.
CTTCACCCTGCAGAAACTGCTCAGCAAGGTGGGGGGCACCTTGGGGGGGTCCCAGGGAGGGTCTGGAATGGTCTGGGGGCATCCAAGGAGGCTCCGGGGGGATCCAGGAGGGTCTGGGGGGTCCCAGGAAAGGCCTGGGATGGTCTGGGGGTCCCAGGGAGGGTTTGGGATGGTCTGGGTGGATCCAGGAAGGGTTTGGGATGGTCGGGGGGGTCCCAGGGAGGATCTGGGGGGTCCCAGGGAGGGTTTAGGGATGGTCTGGGGGTCCCAGGGGGGTCGGAGTCCCCCGATCTCCCTTTTTCCCAGGGTTTCCTGCCCATGACGGTGCCGGACCTGCTGCGCGGAGCCGTTTTTGTGAGTGCCCCCCCCCCGAGCCCCCTGAGACCCACCCCCGGCCCCCCTGCGGCCCCGGGTGACCCCCCTGTGCCCCCCAGGAGGGCTGCGGGGTCCAGCCCAGCGCCGCCCCCTCCCAGGTTTACACCATCGACCCCGCGCGCTTCGAGGATCTGTGCCTGGCCGGGACCTCGGAGGTGGGAATTGCAGGTGGGGAACGGGGGAAAACGGGGGGAAATCGGGAAAACCCAGGAGGAGGGGGAGAACTAAGGGGAAAATGGGAGAAAACTGCAGAAGAATATGAGGAAAATCCTAAAAAATAGGAGGTAAAAAGTGGAGAAAGGGGGAGCAGACGGATTTGGGGGTCACCCCGTGTCCCCCCACCCAGGGTATTTCATGGACCACGCGGTGCAGCTGCAGGACCTGCCTGTCAGGTA
>NC_087507.1:2157039-2161225 GCF_036417665.1 Passer domesticus | reverse complement strand
AAATCACCAGGGAAAGCATCAGGAATTCCCGGGGAACAGCAAGGAAAGCAGCAGACACTCCCAGGAAACGCCAGATCCCAACTGGATTCCTTCCCAAGGCTGAGAAAATCCCAGTTTTCTGGTTTTTTGGGAATAAAACGAAGCCAGCCGAGTTTCAATTCCTTGGGAGCAAACCCCCTGGAATTTCAGTTTTTTGGGAAAAAAAACCCTGGAATTTCAGTTTTTTGGGAGCAAACCCCTGGAATTTCAGTGTTTTTGGGAGCAAACCCCTGGAATTTCAGTTTTTTGGGAGCAAACCCCTGGAATTTCAGTGTTTTTGGGAACAAACCCCCTGGAATTTCAGTGTTTTTGGGAGACAACCCCTGGAATTTCAGTGTTTTTGGGAACAAACCCCTGGAATTTCAGTGTTTTTGGGAGCAACCCCCTGGAATTTCAGTGTTTTTGGGAGCAAACCCCTGGAATTTCAGTGTTTTTGGGAACAAACCCCTGGAATTTCAGAGTTTTGGGAGCAAAGCCCTGGTCCCAGCTGCCTTTCCCCACTCCTGGCAGGAATCACCCCGCTCTGCTACAGCCTCTTCGCCCTCTACGACCCCCAGAGCCGGATCTGGCTCCCGCCCAACCACCAGTTCCACATCGGGAAGGACACCAGCATCAACCTGATCTTCAGGATGAGGTGAGGCCTCTCCCCACCCGGCTTTCCTTGGAGAAACTGCTCCCAGCTGAAGGAGGGAGATGATGGATTTGGCCTCTCCATCGGCGTGGAAAAATCCGCTTCTTTCTTCCCAAAATCCCTCCGCCCTCCTCGCCAGCGTCCCTCACGGAGGTTTTTGGGATCAACAGGGGGTCCATGGAAAAACAAGATGGGGAAAGCTTCAAATGTTCCCGTTCTGGAGGCAGGAAGAGGCTGCTGCCCTTCATCCCCAGCTCGGATCCATTCCCTGTGCCCAAATCCCAATTTTTTAAGCGCGTGGCTGTTTCTCCCGTGGTTCCCAGGAGTTTTATTCCTTAAAAAACCCCCACAATGCCCTGATTTGAGGCCGGAATGTGCCTCCCAGCACGGGGCCAGCCCCTCTCCTCCCGTCCTCTCCCCGTTCCAGGTTTTATTTCCGGAACTGGCACGGCATGAACGACAAGGAGCCGGCGGTTTTCCGGAACGCGCCGCGCGCGGGGGATTCTCCCGAGGAGAAACCTCCCGGGGGGGCTTTGCTGGACAGATCCTCCTTCGAGTACCTCTTTGAGCAGGTAACGGGGCAGGATTCGGGGAAAAACGGGATCATGTTCCTCAATCCAGCCGGATTTGGCTCAGGATCCGTTTTTCCCTCCCCAGGGGTTGTTTAAGGGTAAAAACCCCCCTGGGTTTTCCCTTTGGAAAGGTTTTATCCTGCTGGGACTGGAGCTGGGTGGGATTCTGTAATTCCAGGGGATAATTTTCCCTTTTAAGAGGTTTTTACTCGTGGTCCCACCTTTTAAATCGGAAAACACAAGGAAAATCCTTCTGGAAATCACCTCGGGGCTGAGCTTCAGTCCCAGTTATTCCACATCTGACAGGGAAAATTCGAATTCATCAACGACGTCGCCTCCCTGAAGGATTTCCAGAGCGAGCCAGAAATGCAGAAGTTCAAGAACGAGAGCTTGGGCATGGCTGTGCTGCACCTCTCCCACATCGCCATCAAAAAGGGCATTTCCCTGGAGGAAGTGGCCAGGAAGTACAGGTGCAATTCCTGCTTTTCCAAGGGGGTTTTCCCTCCTTTTTCCCTGTGTTTTTTCCCCTCGTTTTCCGCGGTTTCTCCGTTGCACCCCAAGCTCTTCCTGCACCTCTTCCCAACACTTCCCCGCTTTCTGTGGCAGCTTCAAGGACTGCATCCCGCGCTCCTTCCGCCGCCAGATCCAGCAGAACAACTTCCTGACCAGGTTCCGGATGAAGAACGTCTTCCGCCGCTTCCTGCGGCGCTTCCAGCGGCACACGGTGGCCGCCGGCAACCTGACGGAGCGCGACGTGATGTACAAGTACCTGGCCACCCTGGAGCAGCTGGCTCCGCGCTTCGGCAGCGAGCTCTTCCCGGTGCTGGCGCTGGAAACGGCGGCCGAGGGCGAGAGGGGCCCGGCCTGCGCCAACGGGGGCCGCGCGGAGCCGGAGCAGCCGCTGACCCCCAGGGATTGTCCGGTCACTCACCACGTCCTGGTCACCGGCACCGGCGGCATCCAGTGGCGGCCGGTGCCCGGAGAGGTGGGTTGGGATGGGGGGGCTTTGGGATGAGACGTTGCTGCCCCAAATCCTGGGTTTGTGGTGGGTTTGGGATGCTGCATTCCCACCCCAAATCCTGGGTTTTTCCTCAGTTTGTGGTGGGTTTGGGATGAGCCATTCCTGCCCCAAATCCTGGGTTTGTGGTGGGTTTGGGATGAGCCATTCCTGCCCCAAATCCTTCATTTGTGGTGGGTTTGGGATGAGCCGTTCCTGCCTCAAATCCTTCATTTGTGGTGGGTTTGGGATAAGCCGTTCCTGCCCCAAATCCTGGGTTTGTGGTGGGTTTGGGATGAGCCATTCCTGCCCCAAATCCTTCATTTGTGGTGGATTTGGGATGAGCCATTCCTGCCCCAAATCTCTCATTTGTGGTGGGTTTGGGATGAGCCGTTCCTGCCCCAAATCCTTCATTTGTGGTGGGTTTGGGATGAGCCATTCCGACCTCAAATCCCATCTTTTTCCTTGGTTTGTGGTGCTGGGTTTTGCCTGGGGTGCTGTCTCTGTTCTTTTCCCAGTTTTTCCCAGTTTCCCACCCAAATCCATCCCACACCATCTCCTTCATTTGTGCATCCAGGCTTTTCCTTGGCCTCCAGCTTATCCCGGTTTCCCCCCAGCTCTTCCCAGCAGCAGGAAAAGTCTGGAATTCTCCTCTTTGCTCCCCCGCAGAGCACGGAAAACTTCTCCCAGCGTGGATATTTTGGGAGAAAAAGCAGGAGCAAGGAGCCGGAGGCGCAGCCGGCCGAGCGGAGCGAGCCCCCCTGGTGCCACTTCTGCGATTTTCGGGAAATCACCCACGTGGTGGTCAAGGACTCCAGGATCAGCATCCACCGCCAGGACAACAAGTGCCTGGTGGGTGGGGATGGATCCCGGGTCGCTCCCGGCGCGGGGATCCCGGGATGGCTCCTCCCAGGTCGGGGGGAGGCAGCGCTGGGAAGAACCAGGGGTTTTATCTGGGTTTTCTGGGGTTTTTTTAGGGTTTCCCATGGTTTTTAGGGTTTCCTGTGGGTTTTTTTGGGGTTTCCCACGGGTTTCCTGCAGGTTTCCCAAGGGTTTTTTTAGGGTTTTCTGTGGGATTTTTTAGGGTTTCCTGTGGGTTTTTTTAGGCTTTCCTGCGGGGTTTTTTTAGTGTTTTCCATGGGTTTCTTAGTATTTCCTGCAGGTTTTTTTGGGTTTCCTGTGATTTTTTTTACTGTTTGCCGTGGTGTTTTTTTAGAATTTTCCATGGGTTCCTTAGGGTTTCCCGCAGGTTTTTTCGGGTTTCCTGTGGGTTTCCCGTGGGTTTCCCGCTCACCCCGGCGCTCTGTCCCTCCCCAGGAGGTGCTGCTGCCGTGCCCTGGCAGTGCCCTGGCTCTGGTGTCCCTGGTGGACGGATATTTCCGGCTGACAGCCGACTCCAGCCATTACCTGTGCCACGACGTGGCCCCGCCGCGGCTGCTGCTGAGCATCCACAACGGCATCCACGGGCCCATGCAGTGAGTGCGGCTTCCCTGCGGATCACCTGGGTCCCAGGGGTCGTCCCGGAGCTGCTCCGTGTCCTCGGGGTGGTGCCTGGGTGTTTCACCTGCTCTGGGTGCATCCCAGTGCATTCCATGTCCTTTGGGTTCATCCCAGTCCATTCCATGTCCTTTGGGTCCATCCCAATCCATTCCATGTCCTTTGGGTCCATCCCAATCCATTCTCTTTCCTCAGGAGCTCATCCCAATCCATTCCATGTCCTTTGGGTCCATCCCAATCCCTTCCCTTTCCTTTGGGTCCATCCCAATCCATTCCATGTCCTTTGGGTCCATCCCAATCCATTCCATGTCCTTTGGGTCCATCCCAATCCCTTCCCTTTCCTTTGGGTCCATCCCAATCCATTCTCTTTCCTCAGAGCTCATCCCAATCCCTTCCCTGCCCTCGGGGCTCATCCCCCTCCATCCCTTCCCTCCCTTTTCCAGGGAGGAG